>NC_056558.1:24740284-24798485 GCF_013358625.1 Macadamia integrifolia
TAGCTTTGACCCACTTTGACCGGCCCATTTTGAAAAAAATGGGATTTGTTAGGAATGGTTAGCGTTGAGCCCAACGAAGATGAGCTCGGGTATATGACTTAAATCCAGTTAGTAAAATTGAGGTTTGGCTGGGCTGGGCTGGATTAGGATTGCCACTAGAACCATCAGAGGCTCTATGATTGACATAACCTAGCCCAACCCACTCTAGTTTCACCCTTATTCTTTGGGTGAGCAAACCAATTTCAATTTGTATTAAAAGGTGACTTACAAAAAAACCCTCCATGGCTAGAGAAATGTGTATAAGGGGTAGTATCTTAATTAATTTTTAGGCAATTGAACCCTATCCACTTTTCGGGCAACTGCACTACCACACAAGCTAATGGAAGATCGTGCAGAGGCATTTGGATAGGGGGTTGCATGGTCTTTTCATACCCTGTTTGTATCTGATCATAGAGACACACAAGCGGACAAAGTTATTTTCTCCTTAATTTCTTTTTAATCAAAATATAGATGACAAATTTTATTGAAAAAAGTCTGAACATGAGAAAGTCCTCCTTAGATTCAAGAAAAGCAAAATTTACAAGACAACAAGATGGATGAATCCATTAGACATGCAAATCCAAGAACAGAAGCCCCTTTGGCCGAAAAATGAGCCTCCCTATCAAAGACAGAAGAAATGAAACAAAAATCAACTAAAGAAACTAGAAAGCAAAGATAAAATGTCTTATACAACAACAGTTCTAATTGCCCAACCAATCAAGGGAACATACAAAACCTTCCGAACGACAAATAACAGCCGGACAAATCACTAAATACAACCACCGCAGGAAAATCAAATACAATAATTCATGGTTACACACCACGACGCACCTACATTTATTATACCTAAAGAAAAGTTACAAATTTTACTTTGAAAAAAAGCAAGTTACATCTAGTCACACGGTATCTATGCCTAGACATAAATGTGAGAGAACAATAAAATGATGCCTCCACTCTTATGAAACTCAAAAAATCCAGTCCCCATTAATGCCAATGTGCGCCCCTTTATTAACCCCTATCTTGTAACAGAGACCCCCACAATCAAGTAGCGTCCTTTTTCCTAAATTGCAATATCAATGCATTAATAGTAATGGACATTTACATAAAAACAGAAGAAAAAAATTGATATTGGACTTTTCAGATTAATGAACATGAGCGGCTGCGGCAATAAAGTCAAAATAGGAGGCTTTTTTTTTTTTTTTTTTGTTAGAAGGAGGCTATTTACATTTTACAATTTATAAGAATTAGCGTCATATTCCAATTGGAGCATGTCAAGTGGCTTGTAATCCATAGTGATTGCTGTTTAGTGGGTTTGGCCTTCCCTGATGGTGGTAGTGTTGTTGTTGGGGGATTGGGTGGAGACTAACCTGCCCCTCATCTACATGCATGACCCAAGCATACTGTTTGTTGGTGCATGGCACAAAACTTGAATGTGGATCAACTGCAAGCCACTTGAGCAAGAGGTTGTTGGCACCTTAGATGTTATTCCATGTCTTACCTATTGTCATCTCTAATATTAATTATAAATTGAGAAAAAGAAGTCAAGAAAGTGGGATTGTTATATCTAAACATAAGGAGCGGCGAAATAATTGCCTTACCTTATGAATAAAGAGAAATCTCATTGTTGTTTGTGTTCCCACATCTGTTTCCATTGGTCTCCATATTGATGCAAGGGCCATGTTGTCTTTAGGAAACCTTCTCCCTTATAAATTTTGTGACACTTTAATAAAATAAAATAATAATAATATATTATGCAAATGAGTCAGAATTAATCAGACATTTTGTATATAGTTTCAGAAGATTTTCTGGTTGACGGAACAGAAATAATAATGATGACAGGATGTGACTTGAATGGTAGGTATATATTTTGCAATCACATTCAATTGAATGGAGTATTTATACCTTTTCCACGGTGGATTCCCATCAACATATCAAATAACTTTTTTCTATAATTTCACTACCTAAAAAAAGAGTATCTCAATATATGGTATCATATATTATATTTTGTAGCCAAGAGAAGAAATTTTTTCATGAACAAAAGGATCGATATACTTTATAGCGTCAACTTTATCCATCAAACTTTCCACTTCTCACTCCACCAATACCATTTCCTAAAACTTAAACAATTGACACAATAGAATACAATTTTCAAAAAAAGGTAGAATGGTTTCTTTGATTATAACCATTCACAACATCAAGCAAAGCAAAGCAAAAAAAATAAAATAAAGTGATCCACATCCTAAAAGCTGTTATTAAGCAATCATTGATCAGCAAGCAACCAGAATCGAAGGGGAATGTATTCTTTTTGGAATAGAATAATGAACAATATACAAGACATGGGGATCCCACGAGTGGATTATACTAAAGTAAAGGAAAGGTTGTCTATGAAAACAATCTTAGAATAATAATATTATAATTAAATGAACTTTATAAAGTTAAATTATGGGCTATTTGCCACCACTATAGCTTTATTTTTAGTGTTGCAAGTTGTGAATTCTAGTAATGAATTTTGGGGGGGATAGGAAGTTTCATGTGGTCTGATGTGGATGAGATAATTTATTGGCAAAAGAGATTTGAAACTGAAACTATATGAGTAGCTACATTTGCAAGGGTTGGCGAATTTTATAAAATAATTAATGCCTTGCCACATAAAATATGGGTTAGTCCAGGTTACGTCATAGAGGATCATAAACCCATCTCATGGATCAAGTTTTAACTAATCCTTGATGAGTATGTGAAAAGATCAAAATACCATCCAAAATTAATCAAAATCATGAAAGTACCTCTTTACTTGTAATACGTAGTAAAGAAGGTAATTAGTGGCATTTTCTTAATTTATGGCAAGCTTAAAAGTACCTCTTAAAAATTAAGCCATGTAGCAAGATCAATTTGGTTGGGTGGGTTGGGGTGGGGTGGGGGAATTGCCCAATTAAACTGGTAAAGGTTCCTTTATAACATGATGACTAACATGTGATAACTCATATTTTGTACACGTTTTTTTATAGGAAAAAAAAACCCCTTGTAACATGGTAAATGCATCCATCAGCCAAAAAGAAAAACAAACTTAAATGTAAAAGCATGAACCTATATGAGCAATTTTTTTTTTAAGACAGAGATAAATCCATTCACCATATCGAGGCAAAAAGGGGTTCAAATCATTTGCAGTGAGTAATGAATTGCAGTTAATATTGAAAGGTTGAGAGCATCTGGGCACACGCCCCAAGGAGCTCCCAACCACCCGATGCTACATTGATGCAATGACTGCAGATGATTTTCATATGGCAAAAAGGGCAAAACAATGTTCATGAGTTCCTCCGGATAAGGAGATTTCCAGAATGCTCATAAAACGCCCACTTAGAAATAGCGTGGGCCATCCCATTTCTGACTCTATTGATATGTGCAATTACAAAAGGAGAGGAAGGGTTTCAACATATGAGCAATATTAAGTAGATGCTAGTAAGTTAACAAATTAAATTTCTGCATCACAAATCCAAAGGTTGATTTGGTTTTAATTTCATGGGTTCATACATTGAATTGGAGTGTTTGAGGAGCTGTTTCAAATTTGAAATTGAAATTGAAATTGATTTCATGGTTAATTTAATGGTAAAACAATAATTTCATGTTAAAAATTAAATACCACCTTTCTTTTTCTCTTCATATTCTCACCACCACTATTGGGGTATGAGGTCTTGTTTTTCGTCGCTTGCATTTATGGGTTGAATCCAAAGTGTTGTTAAGAGGGTTTTGTAATTGGCCCACCTTGTGTGTTAGTCTACGTTATTAGGGGCTCCATGAACTAGTAGGTCCATGGTGGGGGGTGTTCAAGGGTGGCAACCATGGTTTCAAGTATCCGTATCATATTGGTACCGGCTGAGACCGATCCCTAATCCTTGACTAATCGGATTGTTTACCCGTATCATTTCAGGGGTAAAACAGTAAAAAATTATACTTTTTAAAAAACCAAGGGTAAAAACCGGTCGATACTCACCAATCCGGATCAATTTCGTATCGATATACCATTCCCTAAATCCATGGTGGCAATCCATGATGAACTTTTTTAGGGTTATATGGGTGTTTCAATAATCTTCATATATCGGGTTTCGTTATAAATTTGTAAAGAGGATTCTTTCTTTGTAACAATCTGAGTGAAGTGTGAGGAACAACAGCTGTAATCAACCTATTCTTCATTGATAGTGAAGCAGATCTCATCTCACCACAAACGTAGGCAATTTTTCCAAACCACATAAATTGTGTGCATTGTGTGATTATGTTTGTAATTTCCATTTGTTTTTTCTATATCGTTTAAAGTTCTCATTTTCTACAGACAACACCGTCACCACCACACTCTCAAAGAAATATAAAGAATTTATTCTTAGAAATTGAACTACCAAATGAATTTCTTGTTCTTGAAATATTCATATCAATGTATCCAAAATAATTTCAATGTCTTGACCAAAATCCATTAATTGACTACTTCATGAAATCAATCTAAAATTAAAATAAATATCAAACCAAATCTAGCCTAAATCTCAAAAAATGGTATTTTGAATCCTTCACCCTATTAGGCTTCAAAAGCTTTACCTTTCTTAACCACAATTAGAGAAGTTTATATAATAAAAAGACTATACAAATGTCACTTCAAATTAATCTTTCCGATGGAGCATCTTGTAAGATTGCGAATCACTTTGCTTCATTCCTCTACTGACTGGTGCCCTTTTCCTTTCACCCTCTGCACACCACCATTTTTTATTATAGATAATCATGAATTTTGTACATTTCTTAGGTTAGACATTTAGTGCCCTGTTAATCCATGTGGCTAGAATGCTTATTTAGGGCTGAAATTCTGGCCAATTATACGCTTAGACTTTAGAGGGTTCTTTTTATTACAAGGACCCACACAATGCCTAACATTTGATAATTTATGAACTTTGTACACTTTCAACATAGACCCACTCACTCACACCATGTCTGATAATATTTACAAATTTAGATACTTTAACCCATGTTGTTCATTAATAGAAGTGTCTGAATGACATGTCTGTAGGTGTATTTAGAATTTCACTTTTGCTTTTTAATTGTTCCTTGTTTTATTTTCAAAAGTCTTTTATGATAGGTGTATAAAAAGATTTTAAAAAATGATTTGAAAATAAAATATCATTATATCATTAGCAAAAGGTGTCATTGTCACGCATATTTTCAAGTATATATGTTAAATGAAAATATTACTCTCAATGAAAAAAGATAATTATGATTACATTAAAATGGTAAAAATATATAAGATTACAAATTATTTGGCATCTTAAGAGATATTAGTTGGATGAATAAGAATTATGAACCAAATGAAGAATAACATGTGATAACTCATAAGTTCTATAAACTTCTAAAATGAACCTCACAATATTTGACATGTGATAATTAATGAATTTTATATAATTTTTTATAATGATTTTTAAGGTTTTAACCTATTCATTATTTAATTTTATGCTGTGATTTGTCCAATCAAACATAGAGTTTTCTTCATAACATGAACCAATAGTCTCATGACTCACATAAGCACATTTGATAATCTGTAAGATTTAGAGTATTCCATCCCCTGGACTCTTTTCCTTTTTTCTCTTGCCTAGTAAGGCTTAAGATAAATTAGGGTTCAATATAATATATTATTTTTAAAATTTTCAAATCATAAGAAAACCCCCATCCTTTTTTTTTTTTTTTTTTTTTTTTTTGAGGGGGGTTTACAAATATCATAAGAATCCATGATGAGAGAGATCAGAGAGGAAACGATTAGCCTTTATCCCTTTTTTTTTTAGTGGTCGGTTGATGATTCAATCATAAATGTTTTATTCAGTTGGACTTATCCACAAGCAAAGCCCTTTACTAAGCTAGAATACAAAATGGTGAATTCTATTTGGCTAATTACAAGTGGCAAACATGGAGGGATTAAGAACACAAATCTATGAATTAAAAACAAGGGTCAATCAAACCAAACAACCCTTCTTCATTTATTTATTTATTTATTTTCTTTCAGGATCAACCTCATCAGCTTTACAGCAGAGATTCATATGTGTCCACTCCCTAGCCAACCAATAGTCTTGAAACGTCTGTTCTCATTGTTGCTTTGTGTCAATTGCCAGTAACTATCACAAGCATTAATCATGAAATGGGTTCTCGATCAGTTCGATGCTGACTTTTAATTTTAATTTTAATTTTAATTTTAATTTTAATATTATTATTATTATTATTATTATTATTATTATTATTATTATTATTATTATTTTAAAAAAGCATGAAAGATAGCATGAAATTGCACTCAAACATAGAGGGGTGAAATGAATCTCATGATTCTTTATCTCTCATGAAAAACAAAAATCTCATCTTTATTGATATTTTTATGCATTTGTCTCATTGGCTCTTGCATTGATAGCCTAATGTAAAAGCTATGTTGCCTTTAAAAAATCTTCTCATTTTATTTTTTTAATTCTCTATAGTTTTTTCACAGCACAAAAACTTGTCTGGGTTGGAGTTTGAGAGAACAATTTTTAAAAGAAATTTGAGAGGATAGACTTTTTTTTTTTTTTTTTTTTAAAAGAGGAACTTAAGCTATGTTTGGAAGCTAAGAAAAAAAAGAGAAAAGAAAATGTTTACAAAAAATTAAATTTAAAAATAGAAATAGGCACATAAAAAAACATTATGTAATCATAATTTTTGTTTGATTATGTCTTTTGTATTAATTTTTTTTTTCTAATACCAAACATAGTCTTAATTGTATGGATTGAAAAAAATATACATAGATTAAAAGGAAGGGAGAAGGTTTAAAGTATTAATGGGACGGGTCTTTCTTTTTTACTTGACATATCATTGTTTGTCATGGGCTTGGGTTAGTTGTGGACATTTTTTTGCTCACGGACTTGTGCCTTTGAGCTAATTACTAAAACAATATTGGATGGATTTCTTTGAATAGACATGTTTCTACGTAATGACATGATCATATGTATATGAATGCTCTAAGGTATTGGTTTGGAATCCTTTGTTTTTTATTATATTAGATTAAAACTCACGGTTGAAGTCCATTTTAAAGGGGCATAACTAGGGGTGTCAATCGGTCGGGCCGGTCCGGTTTCGATCGGGCTTAATCGGGCTTGAAGACTTTTAAAGGTTGCACCGTGTCCGCCCATTTAACTAATCGGGCTTAGTTAGTGAGGGCATGGTACACTTTATATTCGGTCGGTCGGTCTCGGGCTATAATCGGGCCACTAAAATCGAGCCTTAATCGGGTTTTAATCGGGCCTTAACCGGGCCACGGACATGTTTAATGTTAAACGGGCGTAACCGGTTTTTAAACGGGCCTTCTTTAATTGTTGAGTTTAATTGTTGAGTTTAATTGTATTACACTATTACTTCTTTAAATAGAGATGAATCTACTCTCTTCCAAGTCACATATTTAAAAACATCACAAAAAATCCAAAGCAATACCTAATAAATCTAATAACTAGTAAATTTTGTATTTTCTACGATTATTAGCCATTAGAATGACGACTGTAAGGTCATTAGTAAGCATCTTGGTAGGAACTTGTTAATACACCATAGGTACATTCATCGGGATCAATGGAACTGCTAAAGACAAGGAAATTTTTTAAGGCAGTCTCTAGTATGACTGGTGATGTATTTCCTAATAAGGAGGGTGCAGGGATCATAGTGATAAGTTGAATCTTCATACCGTTTAACACAATTCAGACATTAATTAGCCAACTTTTGGACAATGGACTGCACCTTTAACATGTGTCTAGCTTGGATGAGCAGTGGCAACATTCTATTAACTGCTAAATTATCTGACTGCAGTGAGTAAATATTGTAGTGAGAATCCAGGTTAACACAGCCAAGCTGAGGTCACCTAAAGTTTTTGTCCTGTAGTTATTCTCATCGGCTCAGTAGAAGCATTTCCAACTTGAATAATATACAACTATGAAAGTTGAAACATCCTGACAACATTTTAAGCCTGCAACAGGTCACAAGGCACAACCCCTACGATTAACTGCAGATAGATAAGACAACTTTGATTTGATTGAAACTACACAAATTGTCTCAAACAATATGACATGTATTTGTCCTGTTAAGGCTCTGGTTCATCATCCCCCAGAGAGAGAGAGAGAGAGAGAGAGAGAGAGCCAACCTGGATCTCGAGCAGTGGCGTGGACGAAGTAGCCTCTTTGAAGGAGAGCACAGCACAGCAGCTCGCAGCCGACGATGACGACGACGCTCGACCCAGACTCGCAGAGCACAGCACAGCAGCTCGCAGCCGACGACGACGACGACGCTCGACCCAGACTCGCAGAGCACAGCACAGCAGCTCGCAGCCGACGACGACGACGACGCTCGACCCAGACTCGCAGAGCACAGCACAGCAGCTCGCAGCCGACGATGACGACGACGCTCAACGCAGCCTCGCACTGACCCCCAGAAAGCGAGACGATGACGACGACGACGCTCGACCCAGACTCGCAGAGCACAGCAGCGGCCGCGGCACTTCCTTTCCGTTAAACGAAGAGAAGAGAAGAGAAGAGAAGAGAAGAGACTTAACACTAGGGTTTTTGGTTTTTTTCTTTTTAACTCTTTCATATGGGGGTAGAATAGTAATCTTACAACCGGGCCGGGCCAGGCCGGTGCAAAATAGACCGGTCTCAGTCGGGTCTTAATTGGTCGGTCTCGGTCGGGTGCCCGACGGTCCAAGTATCAGGACTGAGACCGACCGTTTATAAACGGGCCGGGCTCAAGCCCGACACGTTTAATAAATGGTCCGGGTCGGGCCGGGCTTTAAACGGTCGATTCCGGTCGGTTCTGTCGGGTCGGGCCATGAATTGACACCCCTAGGCATAACCCTTGGCCCCTGATACTCATGGGCATCCATTTTTTTTAATTCTCTCTCTCTCTCTCTCTCTCTCTCTCTCTCTCTCTCTCTCTTAATTGCTCTCTTCAAATTACTTTTCTTTTTTTTATTTTCTGGTTTTTTGTTTTGTGAAGTTCAGTATAGCCCAAAAGTATATTTTCTATGAAAACTTTGACAAAGTAAGAATATATATTTTATTTTATATTACATATGAGGGGGTCCTCATCTATAGTTGAAAACCATGTTTCTTACTCAGACTCTTCTTTAAGAAAACTTGGTGACTCAACCAAGTCAAATGTAGTCAAGGTGAGTTACTTTTCATTACAATAAATATGTATAAATTAATAAAGAAAAAAAGAATTCTTTTAGAGAGTATAACCTACGCCAACACTCTCATATGTCTATCTCTCTCTTCATGCAAAAAAGACACATTTATCCCTTGTTTTAGGGAGGAGGGAGATAGACACAAGGAGCGTTGGCATAGACTACACTCTTGGACATATAATCACTTCTCATATATATATATATATATATGAAAATGTAAAAAAAAAATGAGCGAATCATAATTGAACAATGGCAAATCATTATGCTAATGAGTATAAAATACTAGTAAATAACTCTATATGATTGATTACATTAACAAAACTTAGAAAAACAAATGTCAAAAGCTAAAAATGTCATTGTTGTTTTGTTGGCCAAGGTAAAAGACAATAATTTACCCCAATCAAAGTCTATTAATGAGTTTAAAATAGTAAAATATAAGCAATGAATAATTTGTTTTACAAATTTTAAAAATAACTTTGAAAAAGTTCAGAGAGAGAGAGAAAGAGAAACCCAAAAGATTTAAAAAATAAGTAGACTCTCTGAGTTTATAATGGCTCAAGTAAGAAAACCTAGTTTTATTTGACTTGGATGATTCATGATCACATCTGATTAATTTTTATACCCTGACCAAGTCTACATGACTCTTGAGGAGGATTCCCAAAATTTTGATTTGACTTGGATGACTTGCTCGAGTCAAAACCTAGTTTTCATATGTGATCTGAGAGACAAAATTTTGATTTGACTTGGATGACTTGCTCGAGTCAAAACCTAGTTTTCATATGTGATCTGAGAGACACTCATCCATAATTAAAATAGCATGCCCTTCAATAACTACCATGTGATAGTTCAGGCGGGACTGAAATTTTTTATACAAATAGAACCCAATGTCTTTTGTGACTCCATACGAATGAGGAGCCATATATAAGCTGCCTCCCATGAAAAAGGAACTTCAAAGAGAAAATTCCTAAAAGAATGAAAAAAAGAAAAAAAGTGATGGAGCAAGAGTGAAAGCTCAAAAATAATTTTTCATTAATAAACACGTCTAAGTTTTTCTCCATGTAGATTTCGAGATCATTATCATTATGGTACAACTGTTGTAGCCCGACAGTCACTGAGAGGGGGGGTGAATCAGTGAGTCCAATTTCGATCCCCAAAAACCGGTCTAATGTCTGGCCAAGAAAAACCTGATATACCTATCCCTGTTTGCACACAGTTGTATGCACACTCAGCCTCTCATAGGCACTTCCAAGTGTGCACACCCATTCCACATTCCACACACTTCAATATAAAATGCAAACAACAAGCACCCACAACACAGGGTTTTTACGAGGTTCGGTAATTTGCCTACATCCCCGGGAGTAGTGCCTGTAAAGGTTTCGTACCTACTCAATACATTATTTTTGACTACACCCACAGTCGGGAGCACCCACACCCAATTTTCTCAAGCCGAAGCTGAGATGGCACTCGTAGTGCCGGTACATTGTGTAGCACCCACTGTATGGGAGCACCCACTCCCGGTGCTTAGCACCCACTAAGCACTCAATAAATAATACAGTAAATTTGGGCTTATATCAATGCCCTACAGTTAAGCCTTGCATAGAAAATACATCCACAACTAGCTAGCATGCTTACAGTTCATCCACAACTAACCTAGCATGTAAACATTCATCCACAACTAACCCTAACATATATACATATTATCATATATGCATATAATGTAAATTCTAGGGTTAGAAAATCTCACAGCCCTTGTTTGTTGTTAGCAGAGTTGTCTTAGAGCATAGTCTCTACACACTGGAATTCTCAACTCCCCTCCAGAGTAGGAGACTTGAATCTTCAAGTAAGCTCAACATGGCCATGGCATCTCACAAGTCTTCTTGCACTTTGAAGCACAAATAGAAAAACCCTCTCATCTTTTCTCTTTTCTCTTGGCTTTTGATCAATGAAACATCAAGAACACTCAACTACTTTCTCAAACCCACTTTAATGGAGTAAAGACACCTTCCATCAAGCAATAAACCTCATTCAATGATCACCCATCAAGAGGAAAACTTCATAGACCAAAACCATAGCCTTCCTTCACTCAAAACTCATTTTTTCTTTATTCCATGGTGTAGGGCTTGAAAAAATGAAGAAGCAGCAACTTAGTTTATCCAAATCCGAGTTAAAATGAAAGAGATATGACCATTTGAAGTTGGAGTAATGAGATAGTCTGAAATAGAATCTTCGTAGGGGTGCCGTAGGCTACAGCGGCGGCGCCCGCAACAGGGGCGAAATCTGACCGTAGATCTCATATAAAATATCTTATAATCTAAGCCGTCTGATTAAACCAACGGACAATAGATCCAAACCATTAGATTTGAATCTCAATGACGTCATGATAACGTAGGCGCTGACATCGTAAGAAGTGTTGTCGACCATGGATTGGCTACATCAGCGTATATTCCGAATCTATGTCGGCTTAACCCATAAAGGTGAATCATTTATAGACCATTAGATCTGGATCTATAAGATCTACTTGATCTAGATCTAAGGGATTGGAATCTAAGCTTCGATGATGATGCACATGCGACACACACTAGTTAATGTAATATAGTGTAGCGCCAGACCATCATATCTAATACAATCCACCAATGAGAAGCCTCAGATAAGCATCTTCAACGCAAGCTCTTGTACGAACCATTAGATCGGAATCTGATCAACGTGGCTCAATCTGAGCCGTGCATTAAGGATCCCTCTGATTCTCTTATATACACATAAGCCCCTGCTTCTATAAACTTTACTGTCAAAAACCCCTTATCAACTCATACCTTTAAAAGCTTGAAATTATACAAAAGCCCCTGAAATTTTAAAATTAAAATTCAGAAAATCCACCCAACACCGAGAGCATCTGTTGATTTTCTAGCTTGGATTTTCGAATCGGCTTCACGGAAACACTTATAATTTTTTCATACGATATCCGATTGAGATGAAACAAAGTGCATTGGAACCATAACTGGACGTTGTACGACTTTCTAGAAGACTTAATCATCTGAATCAGCCATGTAAAAAGACCAAAATGCCCCTAGACCTTTCCAATGATGCAACTTTCTCATATGGAATCAGAACGCGATGAAATCAGAACCGTTGGAAAGATTGGATTTTTGTCGTATTGTTACATGGAGAACACTTCCTTTAAAAAAGTCATCTTCGATGCCGTAACTACCCTCGACTTTCACAAATACCGTAACTTCTTCATACGGTATCAGAATGTGACGAAATCAAATGCACTGGACTAGGTAAATTACAATCTATCTTTTTCATGAAGAACCAATCTTTCAAAAATATAATTTTCAATACCAAAAATGCCCCGAGCATAAATAGGCCAATTTTTCTAGTTTTGACCCAGAAACCCACACCACCTATTAATGATGTATCAAACCACTCCATACATACCAAGCAGCTCTGTTATCACATCGATGACACTAGACATTGTCATATCATCATTTTCATCCACGTCACCCAAATTGGTCACGTCATCATCTCCACGTGGTCGGGTTGCCAATAAGGACAACCATAAAACAACAATCTCCCCCTTTGGAGTTGTTGGCAACCACCTCATCACTAATACACTCTAAAGCTCCGATGAGTAACTCTCCCCCCCCTTTGACAACAAGTACAAAGGGTGGAACCAATGGACTCCCCTTGAGTCCAATATGGGGGTAGCAACGTCAAGCAACTTGCTCCCCCTCTCCCAATGCTACTAGTGCTTTGGAAAAACCATCACTCCCAGCTTCTGTCTGAGGAACTCAAACTGATCTTTGGGAAGCGGTTTAGTGAAGATATTAGTCACCTACTCTGTTGTGGGAACAAACTCCATCCTTACTTCACCTTCCATCACCTTGTCTCTTAAGAAATAATACCGGATAGCAATGTGCTTCGTTCTAGAATGCATCACTGGGTTCTTGGAGATATTGATAGCACTAGTATTGTCACAATATAGTGGCACTGCCTGCTCAACCTCCACACTCAAATCCTTCAACATCTGCTTCATTCACAACACTTGTGTACAAGAAGATGTAGCTGCAATGTATTCTGCCTCTGCAGTTGAAAGAGAGACTGACTCTTGCTTCTTACTATGCTATGCCACCAAGCTGCTCCCCAAATAGAATGTACCACCACTGGTGCTCTTCCTGTCATCTACACATCCGGCCCAATCTGCATCTGAAAAAATTGACAAACTAAAGCTCTTGACTTTCGGATACCATAACCCAAACTCACTAGTCCCTTTCAGATATCTGAAAATTTTCTTCACTGCTGCCACATGTGTCTCTTTTGGTCCTGCTTGGAATCTGGCTACCATGCACACAGCTTGTAAGATGTCAGGCCTACTAGCTGTCAGATATAATAGGCTACCAATCATTGACCTATACGAGGTGTGGTCAACTGATGGAGAGTCATTTTCCTTGCTCAACTTACACCCAGTCATCATAGGTGTACTAACTGGCTTGCAATCCTCCATGGTGAATCACTTTAACATCTCTCTCACATATTTGGACTGAGATATGAAGATACTTTCTTTCTTTTGACTAATCTGCAAACTCAAGAAGAATGATAATTCACCCAACATGGACATCTCATACTCATCTTGCATCCTCATTGTAAAATCTTTGCACAACTCATCTTTGTGACCCCCAAAGATGATATCATCTATATACACAACCACCACAAGCTGACTATTTTCTTCAGTTCTGATGTAGAGATTACTGTTCACTAAGCCTTTCTTGAAACCCAACTTGCATAAGTAAGAGTCCAATCTGGAGTACCATGCCCTTGGAGCTTGTTTCAAACCATACAATGCCTTCTTCAATCTACACACAAGAGTGGGGTCCTCATTCAGCTGAAACCCATCAGGCTGCTCTATGTAAACCTCCTCTTCCAAGTTTCCATTTAGAAAAGCTGATTTGACATCCATTTGATAGACCTTGAACCCCTTGTACACTGACAAAGCCAAGAACATTCTGATAGCCTCAAGTCTTGCCACTAGAGTAAAAGTTTCCTCAAGATCAATGCCTTCCACTTGAGCATACCCTTTGCATACAAGTCTTGCTTTGTTCCTCACCACTTGACCATCTTCATTAAGTTTATTTCTGAAAACCCATTTAGTACCAATCACATTCTTGTCAATTGGCCTAGGGACTAGATCCTAAGTGTGATTCCTCTCTATCTGATCAAGTTCTTCATTCATGGCCTTCATCCAACTCTCATCATTGCTTGCCTCATCAACAGTTTTTGGTTCAATCTTCAAAAGAAGAGAGTATGTGTTGGTCTTTATTCTTCTAGTCTGAACACCTACAGTGGGGTCACCAATGATTAACTCATCTGTTTTCTGTTGATCAACTCTATTGTGTCTCCTCTTCTCATCTGAATCTACCTCAGCCTGTTCAACATCAATCTCATTTTTGCTTTTAGGTCTACTATCAATCAGGTCATTCTCATCATCAAGATCTTCAAATTCTGGAAGTTCATTTCCTGATCCTGAAGGAATATCCCTTTTTTCATCAACTATGACATCAGCACTCTCTATAATTTTTCCAAGTCTGTTGTTGTAGCATCTATAGGCCTTACTTGAAGTAAAATAACCTAAAAATATACCCTCATCAGCCCTATCATCAAACTTACCCAAATCTTGGGTTGTGTTCTTGATATAACACTTGCTACCAAAGACCTTAAAGTGTCTTGCTGTAGCCCTTCCTCTAAACCAGATTTCATATGGAGTCTTGCTTTCATGAGATCTCAACATATATCTGTTATGGATGTACACTGCAGTTAGAATTGCCTCCTTCCATAACTTTTTACCCATGTCATTCTCTACCAACATTGTTCTAGCCATGTTTTACACTGTTCTATTCTTTCTCTCTGCAACACCATTCTGTTGGGGTGTTCTTGGAGCTGAAGTTTGTTTCTTGATGCCATGCTCATAGCAATATTCTTCAAAATCATCCCAACTGTACTCACCTCCTCTTTCAGATCTCAGACACTTTATCTTCTTCTCTGTCTGATTCTCAACTTGCTTCTTAAAGATCTTAAATCTTTCTAAAGCCTCTGACTTATGTTTCAAGATCATCACCCACACCATTCTTGAATGATCATCAACAAACAACATGATGTATCTCTCTCCTGAGGTGCTAGGTGTCCTTATAGGACCACATAGGTCTGTGTGAATCAACTGCAATGGAGAACTGGAATAATACTCCTTAGACTTGTAGGAGATTTTGGTTTGCTTTCCCTTTTGACAAGATGCACATATATGATTGGAGAGCTTTTTCAACTCAGGAACATCTCTCACTGCCTTCTTCGAAGAAATCTTGGCAAGGTTCTTGAAACCAATATGCCCAAGTCTTCTATACCACAACCATGTCTCCTCATCTATGCTGACCATGCAAGAATCTTTTTCTAACTCTGTCAAGGTGTACAAGTTTCCTAAAGTTCTCTATCCAGTAGCTACAACCTTTCCACTGCTTGATCTTCTTATCTCACAACCTTTACTAGTGAAAAGTTACTTCATACCCTTTGTTATAAATTTTACTGATGCTGAGAAGATTGTGTTTGAGCCCTTCAACATACAAGACATCAAGGATTTCACCTTCCCATGGTTCAAACTTATGGACCCCTTCCCTGTAATTCTGGCACTATTGTTGTTTTTAAACTTCACAGATCCACCTTCAAAGTCATGTAATTGTTCAAATCTTTCCTTATCTCCTGTCATGTGACTTGAGCAACCACTATCAAGAATCCATAGAGTAGAGTCTCCTTGAGCCTTAAAAGCTCTATGAATAACAAATGCTGCTACATCTTCTTCATCTTCTACTCTCTCTCTCTCTGAACCCAAAACTTTCTTGACAGATTTAGATTTCTTTGTTTTCTTCTGTCTTGATAACTGTCTCTCCATCTCATCATCTTCTGTGTTTCTGAAAACTCTCTGCTTACCTCTGTTCTCCTGTCTTTGTGGGAGAAACACAGTTCTACAATTCCTTGCAATATGTCCAAGGTTGTTGCATCTGTAACATTCAATTGTTTCCTCCATAAAGGGTGCAAAAGGATTTCTGTCCACATAACTCCTTGGACCAATGTTGAACTTGCAATCTGAGATCTTGTGTCCAAAAGTGTTGCATTTGTAATAATAACCTTGAAAGGTGTGCTTCTGTATCACAGGTTCCATCTGCCATCTGTAAGGAGCTCTGAAGTTGTCAAATGCTCTAGGTCTCTATTGAGGACCTTGACTGTATCCATAGCTCTCTGCTCTCCTACTTGGCCTTGCCAACTATGGTTGTCTAGCATGGTTAGTCTTATGGAATATAGATGGATTTCCTCTTCTAGTTGGACCAGTCTACACTTTATCTTTTTGTACTGCTCTCTTGATATTACCAGCAGTAGTAACATGTGCCTTTCCTCTTTGAGCATTCCTATCATTGACTTTGATAGGATTATGTACTGTTCCTTTACCATTTGCCTTGGTATTTTTGGAAGACTCCCCAACAAATCCAAGCCCAAATTTGATGTGAGTCGGTCTTTGAGCATTGATAATATCATTAAGCTTCTAACTGCTAGGATGCTCTTTTGGAGTAGAGTCATCTTCAACATCTTCATTTTCTAAGTCTTCTCTTTCAATCTTAGTTCTCCCATATTCTTCAACCTTAGCCTTTAATAAGGTTAGCTCATCTGCATAACCATCAAATTGTGCAAGAATCTCATATTGCTCCTCTAGTTGTGCTTTCAAAGCCACTTTCTCTAACTCAAGAGTGTTGCAGTCAATGGTTTTCTGTGAGAGTTGATACTCAAGATCATCTAAGATCTTCCTTGATTTATTGGCTTGATCTCTCAACTCAATAACTATTTGTTCTTGCCCCTTAAGGTCTTGAGTGACCTTTTTCACTTTCTTCCTTTCTATTTTAAGCTCTCTAAGGGCAACTGTAAGTTCAGCCTCTAGATGTGATTTTTCATCTTCCTCTTCTTCTTTCGTAGAATCTTTCTTGCTAGAAGAATCTTCTTTATTTTCTTCTATATCTATTGAGACCATGAACATAGCCACGTCATCTTCATCATTAGATGATTCTTCAGACTCTTCATCAGATGTATCACTACATTTCTTAGAAACCAAACTTTTCTTCTTGTCCTTGCCTTTCTTGTATCTGTTTGAGAAGAATTTCTTCTTTCCCTTGAAATGACTTTTCTTTTCACTTTCATCTTCATCATTTTCTATTTTTCCTTAGTTAGGACACTTGGCTGCAAAATGTCCAACCCTTCCACAGTTGAAACATTTGAAAGGCAACTTATCCTTATATTTTCCTCTTCCCCTTTTCAACTTTCTGGTGAAATGAGTTGTAACCTCATCTTCACTCTCATCAGTATCCTTCACAGACTGCTTCTTCTTCTCATTAATTTTCAAGTTTTTCATTACCTTGAAAGCAGCTTGTTTGTTAGTGGACTTGCCCTTTTTCCATCCCATTTCAAGAGCTGTGAAAGTGCCATGCAGTTGATCAAGAATAATAGTGTCTAGGTCCTTTGCCTCTTCAATAGCTGATACCTTGGAGTCATACTTGGGCACCAAAGATCTCAGGATTTTCTGACAAACAACTGAATCCTCTAGATTGGCTTCCAGACCCCTAATAGAGTTGACCGCTTCATTTACCTTGGTCATATAGGTGTCAATATTCTCTCCCTCTTGCATTAGTAGACTTTCAAACTGGCCTCTAAAGGTTTGAAGCTTTGTTTTCCTTATCTTTTCATCTCCTTCATAAATGCTCTTCAGTCTTCCCCAGATATCCTTGGCTGAGTCACAATCCATTACCTTAGCCATCACACTCTTATCCAATGCTGAGAATATTGCATTCACAGCCTTTTGATTGTAACAATAAGCCTTTTTAGCTTCATTGTCAATCGGACCTCCTTCAGGTTCCTTGTAGCCAATCAGAACTGATGCCCAAACATCATAACCTAGTGAACCTTGGTACGATTGCATTCTCCTCTTCCACAAGATAAAATCAAATCCATCAAACTTTGGTGCATGTCCTGAATGGCCTTCACCTGTCATACTGTCACTGCCACTGCCTTTGGATCATTCAGCTGTTGATTAAACTGTCACTGAGTATTGGCTCTGATACCAATTGTTGTAACCCGGCAGTCACTGAGAGGGGGGGTGAATCAGTGAGTCCAATTTCGATCCCCAAAAACCTGTCTAATGTCTGGCCAAGAAAAACCTGATATACCTATCCCTGTTTGTACACAGTCGTATGCACACTCAGCCTCTCATAGGCACTTCCAAGTGTGCACACCTATTCCACATTTCACGTACTTCAATATAAAATACAAACAACAAGCACCCACAACACAGGTTTTTTACGAGGTTCGATAATTTACCTACATCCCCAGAGTAGTGCCTATAAAGGCTTCGTACCTACTCAATACACTACTTTTGACTACACCCACAGCCGGGAGCACCCACACCCAATTTTCTCATGCCGAAGCTGAGATGGCACTCGTAGTGCTGGTATAATGTGTAGCACCCACTACACGGAAGCACCCACTCCCGGTGCTTAGCACCCACTAAACACTCAATAAATAATACAGTAAATTTAGGCTTATATCAATGCCCTACAGTTAAGTCTTGCCTAGCAAATACATCCACAACTAGCTAGCATGCTTACAGTTCATCCACAACTAACCTAGCATGTAAACATTCATCCACAACTAACCCTAACATATATACATATTATCATATATGCATATAATGTAAATTCTAGGGTTAAAAAATCTCACAGCCCTTATTTGTTGTTAGCAGAGTTGTCTCAGAGCATAATCTCTATACACTGGAATCCTTAACTCCCCTATAGAGTAGGAGACTTGAATCTTCAAATAAGCTTAACATGGCCATGGCATCTCACAAGTCTTCTCCCTTGTCTTCTTGCACTTTGAAGCACAAATAGAAAAACCCTCTCTTCTTTTCTCTTTTCTCTTGGCTATTGATCAATGAAACATCAAGAACATTCAACTACCTTCTCAAACCCACTTTAATGGAGTAAAGACACCTTCCATCAAGCAATAAACCTCATTCAATGATCACCCATCAAGAGGAAAACTTCTCATACCAAAACCATAGCCTTACTTCACCCAAAACTCATTTTTCTTTCTTCCATGGTGTAGGGCTTGAAAAAACAAAGAAGCAGCAACTTGGTTCATCCAAATCCGAGTTAAAATGAGGGAGATATGACCATTTGAAGTTGGAGCAATGAGATAGCCTGAAATAGAATCTTCGTCGGGGTGGCGTAGGCTACATCGGCGGCGCGTAATAAGGTCAAAATCTAACCGTAGATCTCATATAAAAGATCTTATAATCTAAGCCGTCCGATTAAACCAACGGACAATAGATCCAAACCATTAGATTTGAATCTCAATGATGTCATCATGATATAGGCGCTGACATCGTAGAAGTGTTGTCGACCACGGATTGGCTACATCAGCATATATTCCGGATCTATGTCAGTTTAACCCATAAAGGAGAATCATTTATAGACCATTAGATCTGGATCTATAAGATCTACTTGATCTAGATCTAAGGGATTGGAATCTAAGCTTCGATGATGATGCACATGCGACACACACTAGTCAATGCAATATAGTGTAGCGCCAGACCATCATATCTAATATACTCCACCAATGAGAAGCCTCATATAAGAATTTTCAACGCAAGCTCTTGTACGAACCGTCAGATCAGAATCTGACCGACGTGGCTCAATCTGAGCCATGTATTAAGGATCCCTCTGATTCTCTTATATACACATAAGCCCATGCTTCTATAAACTTTAATGCCAAAAACTTATCAACTCAGACCTTTAAAACCTTGAAATTACACAAAAGCCCTTGAAATTTCAAAATTAAAATCTAGAAAATCCACCCAACACCGAGAGCATCTGTTGATTTTCTAGTTCAGATTTTCCAACCGGCTTCACAGAAATACTTATAACTTTTTCATATGATATCCAATCGAGATGAAACAAAGTGCGTTAGAACCGTAACTGGATGCTCTACGACTTTCCACAAGACTTAATCATCTGACTCAGCCATGTAAAAAGACCAAAATGCCCCTAGACATTTCTAATGATGCAACTTTCTCATACGGAATCGAAACGCGATGAAATCAGAACCGTTTGAAAGATTGGATTTTTGTCGTATTGTTACATGGAGAACACTTCCTTTAAAAAAATCATCTTCCATGCTGTAACTGCCCTCGACTACCTCAAATGCCGTAACTTCTTCATACGGTATCAGAATGTGATGAAATCAAATGCACTGGACTACGTAAATTACAATATATCTTTTTCATGAAGAACCAGTCTTCCAAAAATATCATTTTTAATACCAAAAATGCCCCCGAGCATAAATAAACCAATTTTTCCAGTTTTGACCCAGAAACCTGCACCACCTATTAATGATGTATTAAACCACTCCATGCATACCAAGCGGCTCTGTTATCTCATCGGTGACACTGGACACTACCATGTCATCATTTTCATTTACGTCACCCAAACTGGCCACGTCATCACTGCCACGTGGTCGGGCTACCAACAAGAACAACCATAAAACAACAACAACATTAAAGTTCATCTAGGCATAGTTAGAGGACAAGTTTAACTATTGAAATATGGGTCATAGTAAAGTGAAAATACAAGGAGTTAAAGATCCTATAAACCCTACATGTTTCCTTAACATTGATATAGACCTTTACAACTTGTGTCCATGGAAGTAATTAGAAGTGCCATTCAGTTTAATAGAAGTAGTTTGGACATTCACATTCCATTGAGGGTTAGAATCACCCATTATAAGAAATCATAACCAATAATGTCACTACTTCAAAACAGTAGGAATATCTCAACAATAACACAAGCATAATCAATGAACTAATAAAAAAAAAAGAACCAACATAAGCGCATACACTAGAGAGCAACAACCATACAACCCACGAGAATGTTCTAATAATAGAAATCATAAAACACCTAGAAAGAATCCATATCAACCACTAAAGATGTGATATACACCAACCATAAGTACAAGAGATAAAAGAAAACCATGGAGAAATTTTTCTCCTCAAATCGTAAGTAGTAGCTCTACTCTAATCTTGATAAATTTTGAGACATGGTCTATTAAATATGCAGATTAATCTTGTAAAATTTCACAGTAGCCCAACAAGCAATAGGTAGCTTCTTAAAAACCCTACGTTGATAATGATTTCTCACGAACAATAAAAATAAAGGTTTGATGATCAATGACCAATAGGAGAATGTGCATTTGTTGATAGTATCACGACACAAATTAGATATTAAATATTAGACTATAAAAAGATCATTGTCTAACATAAACTATAATGCATAGATAAAATACACCTAGCCAAAAGTATGAAAGAAAATAACAATTACAATGCAGCAATAGTACTTCATGACAAAATAGTATTCAAAATTATAAGAAATCCTAGTTTTTCATAGTATAACTACGAGGGTTTCAAAGACACACATCATAGTGTATGTTGCTATGAAACCATAATGAAAAGATAAAAAAAGAAATTGCTAAGGTAAGAAGGAAGATAGTGAAGAATCTTAAGGCTCTAATACCATGTTACATTCTAAAACCTAAAAATATAGCAATCATACAAACAGAATAATAATAATAAAAAAAAAAAGAGAAAGAAAAAAAAAAAGATATAAAGAAATAATGAAAGAGAAGAACTTACAGTTGGAACAAAATAGCCAACTGAATAGGGTATTCCTTTATAATAATGTTAAAATAGTACATTGACATAACTACCCCTACTTAACTTCTCCAAACATAAAACTAATATGTAAACATAAGACTCCAAACTAGAATGCATAGATAAACAACACAATTATTACTAAACAACATTATGATAATATTACCCCTTTATTTTTCAACACTATGAATAACATATACCAACTAAATGTTATCACATTCTTTTCAAAACTTCTTAACCTTTTTTTCCTCACCAGTTTTTAGACCATGAAAGAAAGCTAAGAATTCAGTAAAATATTTTATATAAATATTCAAAAGAAGAAAGACCAGCGTGCAAATTCTTGTGTACGTCCTCTCACATATTACTCATGGATCTCATCTCTTCTCAATAAATGTTTCTATTGAACGATTCATCACTCATTATATTATTGGTATCAAAACTACACCCTAACATCATGGGGAACCTCTCTCCATACCCAAATATAGAAAAAAGTCTAAGAAATTCATAGATAACTCTAAAACACACCACTTGCTCCAACATACCTAGGGTTTCTAAGCGTCCATCCAACAATGTTGAGTTTGATCCAATCTTGAACTAGCTTACACCAGCTCACTTCCAAAATTATTCTCAGAATGGTATACCAATTGCTTTAGTCTTAGGTCTTTTTTGTCTAGAAAAGTTTCTAATGCCCTAAGTCATGAGAATCATCTTACAAAGACTTAGGATCCCAATTTATTACAAATTATAAATATAAAATGCAAGATCCTAAGTTTTAGAGGCACATCCATTTGGTGAATCGTAGAAGCATTTCATGTTAAAGGGGTGAGCTTATACACAGATCTATGACAACAAATGAAGTTACCATTTGCTACTACAATTGGAAGGCCAAGCTCACAATAGAGATTTGATCAACCAAGAATCATTGGACAAAAAATCATGTAAATTATTAAACTTGAGAGGGAGACTAGATATACCAAATTTCATGAGAGAAATGTCCTTCTTTTATGGCTTCCATGTGAAATCAATTTTGATCCATGGCATTTGAAATATTAGAATTCAGGATCATATGTGTTTCTTTAGCCTCAACAATAATAGATGATTACAATTTTCATCACAATTTTATATAGAAAGAGAAAAATTATAGTGGATTGATAAATAAGAAATGTGTTCCTCTATATATGGATTAGTAAATTTGAACACATGATGAATGACTATCCAGTTAACCATTAGTAAATTAAAATTAAATATAGAAACATCTCACATTGAGTAGATCTTTTGTTATCATGCATGAGTCATATAAGGTTTATATATCTGTGAGTGCTATGCAGATGCGTGGTTTATTTTTTTGGTACAAGTAAATACAAGGTTCTTACAATTATATAATATGTGTGCTTATTTTTAAGTCTCTTTTAATATAATGACACCTCATGTAATTGTTCTAAATAAATTTTTTTCTGTAAAATAGTTAACAAACATTGGAAAATCTTACAGTGACATTTTGCACCATGTTTTACCTCCTAAAAATAAATCTTGAAACATTTTTTTTTAATATGTAAAATTTTTCATCTGAAATTTTTAACAAACAAAGCAATAAAACCAAAACATCAAATTTATTTGATGGTGTGAATACTTACAAACCTAAGTATGGAGGAGTCATTTTTTTTTTTTATGAAACATAAAAAAAAAAAAAAAAAAAAAAACTTATATTATAACATAGATGTTACAGTATAATTAGTTCCCTAAAGAGTTGTTATGGCTCTGTTAGACCTATCTTTGTACATAAAAGCGAAGGACCGAGAGAATTCATATATCTTACAAAATGTGAAAAAATGAAGAAGTGGCTAAGCATCCTTGGTAGGATAGGGAATGAGATTGAGGAGCTTCTTGTTGGAGACCCAAACTTCAGAGACGTCTCAATTCTCATTATTTTCCTTTAGAAATCTTTGGAGAATGCCTTCATACAAAAGAACTAGGGCAAACAAAAAATGACTTTACAAAAAGTGGTAAAGAAAGATATACATACCTTAAGCCTTGTATTAAGTATTACCTCAAATATAATTGATTGAAGGACAAAGACCCATATAGCCAACCCATTTAGTTGGGATAAGACTGAATTGTTGTTGTAAATACGCTTTGGTTATCACATTTACAACTCGAAGAATAGGAACGTAAGAGAAATTCATATCTTATTTTAATTTACAAGTTTGAATCGGATGTGTCCACCCCAATACATATTTCATTAACGCATGTTAATTCGTGAATGAAATATGTATTCTCCTTCTAAGTTAGCTATTCTATATGCATTCATAGGTTGAAGCGTGGTGATGACATATGGTCCTTCTAAGTTTGGCCAAACTTTACAGGTTTAGCAGAAGAAAAAATCTTCTTCAAAACCAAATCTCTTACTTCAAAGTGGCGCTCCCTTCTTATGGTAAATCCTACGCTGATATATCTGGGCATGGTGGGCCGCTTAGAACCGCCTCTCATCTAGCAATTCGAGCTAGGCTAGACACTCTCTATGCCATTCTTCCTCGAGATGGTTAACCAATATGTTAACTGATCGATTATAATAAATTGGATTGATTTTATAGTTTTTTTCTTCTACAGTACCTCGACATGACATAAGTGTGAAAGAGGTTGAAGTCATTTTTCTTTTAGGGATAAAATCACTTATTTGGCTACTCGAAGGAAAGGAGAAAAAAAAAAAAAATTAAGCCAATGAGTAGTACCTAGTCCAGCATACATGTAAATCAATGAGACTAGAAGAGATAATCTTTGTTGGACAGTCCAGGTGACCTGTGACCTTTATTTTTTTATTTTTTCATATAAACATTAATATAATATCATTCAAATTCGACCCATTCCAATGTCAACCACAATGTTTCAAATTTTTATTAATACAAAACAATTCACCCTCTAACACCATTCTCATTCTTAAAATGCATAATGCTTTTTTAACTAAAAATGGAAAAATTGTTTGGATTCAGATTCCATTAAGATGCATTTTTTTTTTTTTAAATTGTTCATATTCCTTTTCAGAGATGAGCAGCGGAGGCAAACACCTCCTAAACTTTCATCCGCATTTATTGCATCATCATCACCATGGGAAGAATGATCCAAAGGCCATCCCAAAACCGGAAAGGGTAACTTGCGAGCATCGTGGGTGAAGGAGAGGAGCAAGGAAGCCAATGACCAGAAGAATGTGGGACAAGAAATTACAATCTAGTTATGCCCAATGCCTATTTACTAAATGTGAATACCAAAGAGAATGGTAATGCGCTTACCAAACTCTATTTTCATCATCTCAGAACCAATTCTCCACCTAATTAAAATACATTCCAAGAACACTGACCAAACACAACCCTAACATTTAGATCAATGAATTAAAATTATCAACGGAAGCCATTCTTATTCCCTTTCTGATTCACCCTCAAAATAAAGAAAAAAAGGTCAAAAGAGCATCCTCTTTCTTAGTCATTTGAGAGAATGAATTCTCAGAGGTGCCAACACATGTCCCCTTCACTATCATTTACATCTCTTATGTAAGAGAATGACTCATCTTACATACCAACACGGTAATATATCATTTTTGCTTTCATATATACCCATCTTTAGTCCGAATAATCCAACTTAAACTTATTTTTGGCGAGACCATGAAGAGAGGGAAGATTTGTGAACCAGGGCATTCCAGGTTTGTGCACTTATTCAATTTGATGGTTTGTGGCTTAATGTCAACCTTTTAAATGGTAGGTAAGTAGGCTTAGATGTTGGCACACCTCACACCATATTCAAACTCTTTGTGTCAGTTCACAATTTAAATGTTTCCAATAAAAATTACTTTTTGAGTGACATTCCAAACGGGGCCCAGAATTTCCTTTCTTCCCTTTGTGTTATAACTTTCAATCCATAAAAAAATAAAAAACTTGGTGGATAATACCACGCCGTGAAGTCTCTGCACTCTCCAAATTTGCTCCTATCAAAGTCTAAGCTCCGATGAGAAGCTTTCGGATAAACTCTCCCTCTCTCTCTCTCTCTCTACATTCTTTGAGAAAAGGATAAATGACGAATCAAAGCCGATGGAGTGAGACATTCATTTGATTAATCCAGACAAACGCTACCCCGCCACCAGAGAACCCTAATCTCTCTCTCTCTCTCTCTCTAAAACTCATCTGTTAAATCCAGACAAACACTACCCCCACCAGATTTTTCCACCGAAATCTTAATCTCTCTCTCTCTCTCTCTCTGTCTTCGATTTTGGTTCTTAGAATTTGATTCTGGGGGGAATCGAAAGCTTTGGATTGTAAGAGAAACGTAAAGGTCAGACTAAGGTTCGAAGCTCAACTCCCTCTCTCGTTTGTGTTTGTGTTTTGCTTCTTGTATATAAAAGTAGATATCACTCAGTTTCCCTCCAACGGAGAGAGATTCGAAGATTTCTCTGTGAAACCTAATCCTTCTTTATCGGGCTCGATTTTGGTGATCAGAGTTAGAGATGTATTTGATTTCGGGGAAATCCTCTAGAGTTCTGGTTTTGATAGGAAGAGAAAACAGAAGGTCCAGAGAGAGAAATAGAGAGAGGAAGGTTCTAAGCTGAACTCTTTCGGTTTCTGTTCCTATCGAAATATGTAAATATTGGTCACTTTCCTCCGACAAAGTGAGACGGCGAAGATTATTTTCTCTCACAAGATTTAATTCGATAAAGTTATCAGAAAAAAAAAAAAGGGAAGATCTGACTTGACGAAGTAAGACTTGATAGGGTTTCGATTTAGAATCTAAAACTTCGTAATCGATTCATAGCAGCACAGATACCGTTTGTTTTCACGCCTCCCTCTCTCTCTCTCTCTCTCTGAAAAAAAGTATAACGAAGAGAAGCCGAAGAGCAGAATTATTTAATTTTCATCATTGCGAGTCATCTTTTTTCAGAATTTATTTATAAATAATTAAATTATTATTATTAATCTGGTTAGGCGATTCAGCTGGAAGCTATTGCGTATTTGCGCATGAGGCTTTCGTGGGTGCATCAGACTCCACAACGACGTAAGGGTCACGAATACCCATTCATCCCTTTGACTCTCTCTCTCTTCTTTCTCTCTCTATCTGCGCATCATATCTGACGGTTGAGATCAGATTTTCAGATAGAGATTGGTGGAGTTTGCAAAGGACGGCTACCTGTATTTTCTCCTGATAACGCTTTTATTATCAGCGCTTGGATCATCATATACAAATTCGTTTTCGGGTTGGTTTTGGTACCCCGAATCTCCTTCTCTTGTTCTTCCCTTCTAAGTATCAGAAACGAGCCACCTCGCCATCGAAAGTCTATCCTTTCGGCCAGGATTAAAAGAAAAGGTATGAGGAAATACTTTTTTTTCTGGTCAATTATGACTTCTCTTGTTGATAATCTGACATCCTGATTCGAAGATGGAATAAAATTAGAAAATCTGGTCCAGTGGTGATAGATGAGATTTTTTATGTTTTTATTTTTACTTTTTTTGGTGCGGGTTTATTGGTATTCTTTTGGTTATATATTGGGCTTTTTTCTTGAGATTTCGAGAAATATTGGAGAAGTTCTCTGTTGGGATTGACCTTTTTTGGCGCCTATAATCGCGGGGAATGGTACTTTATAATTAGGAAGTGAAAGGGTTGTCCGGGGTGTTGATGGGGAAGAATATTGCAGAGAAGGAAGGAAGGAAGAAATAAAGGGATTCTCAAATAATATGAGAAGGAAATCGACTTTTAGATGATTGGTTAGCTGGTACTCCTTTTTTCGCTTTCGGGTTCTTAAACTTATGAGGTTAAGAAGATTGGAAAATTTTGGTTTCCTTTGCGTGGGGGATGAGGAATTGATTTCCCTGGTAAATTTTCTTCTGGTTTCTCCGATGATCTCTATTCTGTGGAGTATTAATTAATTAATTAATTAACTTCTCTTTGCCTTTGTTCGTTTTCAGGCTGTTGTTGTTGTTCGCTAATTCTTTTTCTCGAATTTATTAAAAGAAATACTTATAACTAGAGGAATATTGACCATATGATGAACAGTTTGTTTTCATTCCCTTCTGTTAATTCAATGCGCTTTAGGTTAATTTTGATATCCTGGTATCTGGTTTATCTCCTTACTTTCTTTAGTGGTGTTTGTTAATAATTTGTTGGTAAACTAGTTCTTATTGTGATACCTTTAGTTTTGTGTTGGTTTGGTGTGTGTTTGCCTAAAAGATCATAATGTTTTTTGTCTTCACTATGGAATTTGAATGCTCTTTGATGCGTTCTTCTTCCTCAATCGGAAAGTGGAATTGAAAGAACAGTCTGGAACATTAATTCTTATTTATTTTTGTGGATATTTTCTTGTTCATGCTTATATAAGCGCCATGTTTCTGATTATTTTAAATTTTGTTCATATTGATCAGATTTAAAAGGAAAATATAGCAATCACGTGCTGCAAATTGGTGCAAACACCATTTAAGGAGGATCCTTTCATTTGTAAGACTTTCTCTATGTTAGTATTCATCAGTGGTTCTGTTACTTCAAATTATGCCAGTCGACATGGAATTTATATGCACTACAACATGATATTGTGAATTTGGGTCTGGTGTAAAGATGGTGATACGATTTGGAATGTTGAAGATATCAATCAACAAAATATTACAAAATCTCTGTCATGTCCTAACTAATCAAAGTCCTTGTTGTAATCTTGCCAACCTTGAATAATAGGGCAAGGTTGTAGTCCCCCCACTGCTGAAGAGAGGATTCACACCCTAAAAAAAATGGTTGCGAATAAATTGAGATTTTCCATGGATTTGCACTGGATTATTATATGGACTATTTATAGAGCATGGGGGGACCATTCTTGTAAGTTATGCTTACAAATCAGTAAATCACATCTCTTGATCTACTTTCCAGAGAGGATAGCTCTTAACAAATAGAAGTGGACAACTAGGATCAACATCATTGGTATAAATGATATTCATGCATTATTATACTTTCAGTAGTACATGAAAGCAAATAAAAGTTCCCAATTTGGGATCCTCTACCAGATGAACTTCTACACCTGATTAATCATATCTGTTTTGGATAGCCAGGACAACAAACGCTTCAGTGTAGGAAAGGTCTGATGGTTAAATCAAGCCCATTTTCCTAAAGAAAGGGCTATGGTGCAGGAAAACAAAATCTTATTCTGGCACCTAAATAAAGCTGCTTGGTCATGTTGAACATGAATGTGTACCATATGTTTAATATATATAGAGCCTACCTACTGCTTAGGCATGGCGATCAAATTGCATCATCATTTTTTTTTTAGTAGTACATCAGGGTTTGTTGTTGGGTTTCAAGTTTTTTGTCATGTCGAGAGTCTAAAGCAAGACCTTGAGTGTTAGCTATTTGGACATTTTTGTTATTGACCACCTTCTTCTCATTGCCCATTTTTAATATTACAGTTGCTATTGTCCCAATGTAAAGCTTTTTATTTTTTATGCCCTTTTTTGAGAATTAATTGAATGATATTAGAGAAAGGGGCACGCTTGGTAAACGGTAAGTTACAAATGTTGCGACCTGGTGATCAAGCGATCGAAACAGCCTCTCGACATTCTTGGGGTAAGGCTACGTAGTTCTCGCCCCCGAGACCTCACTCATGCGGGAGCCTCGTGCACCAGGTACGCCCTACGCCATAATTGAATAATATTAGAGAAATGATGGAAAGAGGGCAAAGATCCATATTATGAAGGGAAAGTAGAACCACCAAGGCTTTACTTATTAACTTTCAAAGAAAAAAAAAAAAAGGATTCACAATCCAAGAGTCTCAAATTACACATCTGGCTGAAATAAACCATCCTATTATTCCATTTACTCAGACAACTGATGCGTTAAAGGCTTGAGAAGGCAACTCAGACGGCAAAAAAGAAGAATTAGTTGAAAATTTCCTTCCTGAGGTACGCTGTCCATGAGCAACATGTTGTTCTTCTCTTTCCAAATGGCAAGCAGTTGACGAAAGCAAAGAATGCTTCATAAATGTTTCTAAATAATTCTCTTTAGGATCTCGGGTCCTAACAATCCAGATTTTAAACAGGACAAAGTACTTGATTCATACATCAAAAAGAAGCAAAGGACAGGTCGATTGGAAATAATATTATTGGATTTGTTTGTGGTTTATAATCTTATCACACTGTCTAATGATTACATCTATTTGGATTGACAAACCTCTGTTAGTAATATGATTCACTGTGCAAGCATTCAAATTTATATGTTATACCTGCCCACTTAAAAAACTGTGGCTTATTTAGCACCTATTTCTTCCAAATAAACTTCATTGAGAGGTTTAAGAGGCCTGCTTGGACTTACCTGTGGAAAAATGACTTAACTGATAACTTACTATTTCAAGAGAAAATTGACTGCTCCCGTCGTCTTTCCAGACTCAACTTGACTCTGCTTACTGCTTAGTGGGACCATAGGCCGAATGGTCATTGATACCACCCTGTATCACCCGATCTGGATTGTTATTGAACAGGACAGATCCAATCTATTGTGCATAATAGAATGGTTGAACCATGGGCATGATTGTACTGTTGCATTCTGATTCATCCAATGCAAACCTATCTGGATTGGTACCCAGGACTGATCCAGGAATCTATGGTAGCATGGGTTCTTACATCAGTTAGACCGGTGATAAACCAAAAAGCGACCAATGACATCATTGAAAGCAATCAGCAGAGAGCTTTTGACAATGACACATTATAGAGATACACAATTCTTGTTTTTCTCTCCCAGATCAGAGCACCAAGACTTCTGCCCACTGTGACACATATGCTTCACATTATGTCATTCTCAGCTACCCATATTCCAACCTTTTGAGTCACTGTATTTTCTGTTACCTTCCTTTTCCATAACCTCTTTTCGTTTTTTCTCTTTTCTGATGACATGCCACAACCATGTTTCCAATAAGACACTAATCACTCTGCCCTCTCTCAATGAAAATCTAGATTTGTTTTATTATTCACATTGTTGGTGCGTAAATAGTTATCAAGGCATCACCCAGGCACCTTGGTCACATTGTGTATAGGTCCTTTCCAACGTGTTGGGTTGCCTAGACACAATGACAACTGTGACATAAAACTCCATCATTCTCTTCTTTCTGTAGATTCCACACTATTATAGCAGTTAAGATTAAAGGACTTATAGATCTATCAATTGATAAATTCTTGAAAATCAGAATTCAGGAAATAAATAGATGATTTGTAGGCTGCTTAAGATTCAAACTAGAAGCAAGAATTGTGAAAATGAGTCAGATTTGAGGATTTGATCTAAGAAGCACTTCAGATATGTTTCAAGTAGAATTTTGAAGCGCAGATTTGATTCCAGAAACTATATTTAGCAGGAAACAAACAGAACACTCAATTTGATTTGATGGATAGAAGAGAGAGATAATAAGAAATCAGAAGTAGAAGAAGAATAGAAGAAAGGATTGAAGAGATAGCTCCTGATTTACAAGAGAATTTCACTATTAGAAGGAGAAGAAAGCTAGATAATTAGAAATCAGAAGTAGAAGAAGAATAGAAGAAAGGATTGAAGAGATAGCTCCTGATTTGCAAGAGAATTTCAGAATTACGAGAAGAAAGCAGTAGGCCAGGAAAGTGCTCTCACCCATGTTTGCGGAACTCAACAGCCAAAAACTCTTGAAATGAACTCAATAGTTTTATTTAAACTAGGGAAAATAATTGCCCAGAAGCATCCCCCTGTGCCTCCTCCCATGGGGCAGTGAAATGGCCACTCCACCCTTCCCCTTGGATGCCTGTGTGCGGACTGCCAGAACGGCCATGCACCCTGGCAGCAAACCCCTTTCCTTCAAATTATGTCTGACTGATGTAGTTGTATATTATGTATAATGGTTTAAATTTCCTAAAAACTGACTCATAAATGAACGTCTAATCATTCTTTCTGACTGAATGAGGTAGACTCAAAGGAAAATTCTGTACTTGTAAGTATTCTAATTTAGCTTGAATACTAAGACACTAATCTTGTGTTTAGACTTCACCCCCCACTTTATGGACTTATAATTAAGGCCTAATACAGAAAACAACCCATGAGCAAGTAGCCCCAGGCCAATAGAACTTATCTATGACCCAAAATAAGGTCTTCCTAATTTATTTGGGCAGTCTAGACTGCATCACCCTTCCCCCTTGACTTAACAATGTGGCAAATCTCATGTTCCATCTCCAGTGCATGGCCAATTATGTACGATTCTTACCCTTGCAATGTGGCAAATCTCATGTTCCGTCTCCACTGCATGGCCAATTATGTAGGATTCTTACCCTTGTATTCTTAGTGGTAGAATTGAAGTGTTCCCCCTATTAGTCAGAGTTGAATTTTTTAGTTTGCTCTTGAAGCTACGAATTTTCATTCTAAACATGGGAAAATGGTATCAGACAGATAATTACCAGACGGATAGATAATGACCTGGTGAACATGTCAAAATATTCACATATTCTTTAAAGAACTTTTGACCAAATCTCTAATTCACAAGGTCGAATTCTACCACAATTATCGATGTACTGACTTCTTGCTATATGTTGAGCAAAGTTGGAGTATCTAGATTCTCTGCTCATTACAACATTCCTCTATTTGTTCTGCTTAGTAATGGACTTTACCTTTAGGAGCTTGATCCTTCTGATAAACCTGAGAAGCTAATTTATGTAGGTTCTGATATTTTGTTGTTGAACAAACTTTTTGAGACATCACTATCTAATCCTTGTCTTAAATTGGAGTATTATTGTGTAGAGCTTGATTTGAACCCTGTGCATGAGATGCATAAGAGAGAGAATCGCAGTAAATTGAAAGTAATCATGTACATCATTCACTTTTCTTTACTGAACATTCGAATTACATATAATTATATAGGTACCTATTTATATTTTGACTTCTGCAGCCCTCTCTCCTGAATAGTCTCTTATGTTAGTGGATCTCCCATTTCTCCAATATATTATTCCTGTATCCTTTTCCCCTGCCCTCTGTTTTTTGGCTGATGTGAGGAGATTTGTTCTTTCCTTTTTGAATTTTGCTGTACTTGCACGAACTATACAATATATTTTTTTTGTCGTCCATTGGTTTTTTCCTTCATCCTTTTTATTCCTTTTCATGATTGTTGTAAGGGGATGACTTATCCCCTTTTCACCCTATTTGTTTCCTTGCTTCTCATTCATTGCGTCTAGGTGTTAGGTCTGTGTTAGTGCAACTCCTTTCCCTTTTTCTTTCTATAAATAAATAAATAATTAATACTCCTTTTGAGGATCTGATCTCAATGTTATTAACAATAATATGTTCGTGGTGTTATGTTTTAGTGCATATAACTATTTATGCTATTTTTATTAACTTTCGTAACTTACGTGCATTATATTTTATATGCATCCTTTTACAGCAGTTCTTACCCTCTTCACAGTTTCTTCTTTTCTGTTGAGCAAGAACTGTGTTTCCTTTCTTTTTCTGTTCTTGTACTTCGTTTTTTCAATGTTCATTGTTGATATGTGTATGGGTCCTTCAGGATACTGGTCTCTTGGGAAATCAATGGATCAGATCATGATCTATATCAGACCTGATGATTAAGTGAGTCTCAGTCCTCACTGATGCATGCATGGTGTACCAATTCAAATTAAGAAATGAACATTCAATTCCAATTTGAATTTTTGAACCTTTTATTTTTATTATAGGGAATTCCATTAGACCATTTGATATTAGAATATTTGCATAATTCATGTATTTGATCTATTTTTATTATTCATGCGACTTATGTCTACTTCATCAATAAGTGGATTGTGTGTGCCTACCTGTTTTGGCTCAATCAGTTGGTTACTACTGATGGACATCCTACTTCATAGTGTTCTATTGGTGATCTTGAACTTGAGTTTATTACTGATTAGCATACAACATTTTATTGTTGCAGAACTAAAGGCACCGTTGCACATGGATGGATGCAATGGTAAAAGAGTTGGTGGGCTGGGTGTTGCTAGGAAGGGGTCTGGCCTTGCTTTCAGAGATTCATCAAATAATGAGGATCGAAGCATTCAATACTGTAATCGACTAGGTTGTAGCACCAGACTCAACTCATCAAAGGGTGGTGAGAGTAGTAGTTCAGACAGAACCAAATATTCAAAGCCTCCTTTCCGTCCAGCAAGTGGAAAGGCAATATCTGGGAACTCTACTAAAACATTCTCTAATGTGAGTGATGCTAGAAAGTCTCAACGATATGCCCATAAACCGTCTTCTAACAAGGAAACAGTTCCCTCTGAAACTATTTGTAAGCAGAGAGAGAGACACATTTCTGAATCCATACCTTCAACTAATACAATTCAGACAACACTTGAACCTGAAGATGTTGAATCTGGAGTTCTTCGGGGCCTTACTGTGGATACATCAGAAGATGTGGGGAGATACAATATACCATCAAATACAAGATCTCAAAAGAAAGTCCATCAACAGTCTGGATCAAGCAGTCAAGATATGTGGGGTCCCTCTGTCCGGCGTTCTATTGCTTCTAAATCCACCAGTCAGGTTGCAAAACCTGCTTCCCATAGTCAAGCTGCTAATGTAAGCCAATATGGTCTGAGAAATCTTGCTTGCACATCTATATCTGATGTTCTTCCCTCAGGTTGTTCATCTCCAGACTCCAGTCGCAGGAGGACTGATGTGAAAAGGAGAAATGTGGGTGGAGAGAGCTCTACTTCTAGAGCAAAGCACACAAGTGGGTCATTTCTAGGAGGAAGTTCAAGCACTCAAAGGAATCCCATATCCAATCCTAGCCTCTCACATTCTGAACATTCATCTTCACAACAGCCTGCAAGGAGAACCAGAAATTGTCTTCCAAATAGAGATGGTGTTACATCAGTTAGAACACGGAGGACAATCACTGGTGAGGCCAGAGCAAGGTCCTCTGAACATGGCACTGGCAATGATTTGACACTGCCTGAGTCACCAATTCCTCGGGCAGAAAATCTAGTCAATGAGCTGACTCCAACTTCATCACTGCAATTTCCAGCAGAACTTCCCTCTATTTTCGACCACTCTAATGGTCAACCAGGTAGTAGCAGTCAGAATCTACGTAGCAGGCAGATGGCTCATACAGAAGGTGGACATGCCCGCCCTTTCCATGGTCTCTCTTTTGACAGGGATGGTTTCCAGAGATTTAACATGGATGGGATTGCTGAGGTATGACACATTTATTGTATATGAGCATTTAAGATGCCATTAACTGGAACAACACAATCTAATCTAAAACCTCTCGCAGTTGAAACTAAAACTTAGTTTTTTTTGTTTTGGCAGGTATTGATGGCACTTGAGAGGATTGAGCAAGATGAAGAATTGACATATGAGGTTGTTTCTCTCTCTCTCCTCTCTCTCTCATATTTATTTATTTATTTTTCCTGTTAATATAGCTATTTTAATAGCCATCGTTTCCTAAAAAATATTTCTTCTAATGCAGCAATTAGTGATTCTGGAGACAAACTTGTTTATGGGGGGCCTTGGCTTTCATGATCAGCATAGGGACATGAGATTGGATATCGATGACATGTCATATGAGGTTTGTTGATCATTACACTCTCTTGGATGACCATAGTGTCAAATGCATGCATATAATTATATTGTCCCTCAACTTTTTCCGTGAACCCTTTATAACAGGAACTATTGGCTCTAGAAGAGAAGATGGGTACTGTTAGCACAGCCCTCACAGAAGAAGCATTGTCAAAATGCCTTAAGAGAAGCTTCTATACTCCTGCATCTCTAGACACAGTGTGTGTGGATTGTGGAGATGACGATGGTGATGATGTCAAATGCAGTATTTGCCAGGTATGTTTCCTAAAGCTATCACGAGCAATAGTGGCAGGTACGTGCTTAATTGTTGCAAAAGATTTCTTCCCTCTATTATATGATCAGCTGAGCAGTTTGAATACTCACTTCTTCAACTTGATCTCTTTGTTGGAGATTTTCCATGGTTGGTGATGGCTATTGTTTGTGCCAGGTCATGCTTGTGTGGTGTCTGTTTGTGTTGCATTAAATTTTTGTATCGAACAGCTTAGGAAAGCCTGAACATAAACGTGAACATGTAAATGCTGAGGCTCATTATGCTAAATCAGACATGTTGGGTTGGTGTAGACAATGTTTAGTTAACAAAGTTAAGTGGGTCAAACGGGTCAGCAAGTTTTACATCCCTAGATATGGCCCATTTATTAAGGGTTTTGTCATTTGGTGCAGATATCTCCTCAACCCATCCCTGTTAACTAGGGTTTGTGGTTGGGTCAGAACTTGCCAACCTAACCAAATTATTATAGGCAGTGCTACAGAGACCCTGGTGTCTACAATTGCAAACTGTTGTTGTCAGTCCCTGCAGTCGTTCTTAAGAACCTGGAAAACCGTAGGGCCACCCTTTCAAATGCTGGTGCTGACTTGTTCTTCAGAGACTGCTGTCTCACTTGCATTTCATATTTTTTGATGACCAAGTCCGATTGACCTTCTAGGTAAGATGTATCCTTCTGGATGATCGTCAAGGTTGATTGTGTGTTTACTTGGATCCATGTAGTGATGGATTCATCATCTGCATCATCAACTTATGCTACTATTAGTATATTATTTGTCTAGGATCAAACTGTTGGACAGGTTCAGTCTGGAAAATCACAACCGGACCAAGGCTCGTCCAGTTTTGGTTGAAGTGTCGGGCATTCCAATCTGTACTACCTTATTAAGTTTTGGCTCTACTAGCAAAGCCAAACAAGGGTTGTTTTTTCAACTTTGTAAGTGTTGATTTGGCGTAGTTAGATTACCCTTGGTTAGTATTTGGTTTGGATTTGCATCCTCTTTTAGTTTCATATGCCATGTTCCCTTGCTTGATTTCATAGAGTTTTGTTATGCAGGAAGAGTATGTTGAAGGAGATGAGGTTGGTAAGCTAGGATGCGATCATTGGTACCATGTGGTCTGTATCCACCAGTGGTTGCGGCAAAAGAATTGGTGCCCGATCTGCAAGGTGGAGGCAGCTCGTTCTTAATCCCCGTCAAAAAGTAACCAATAACCAGTCATAAGGCTGATGTCTACTGTAAAATCCCTTTCAGACCCTTGGTCCCCTGCAAGGTGGAGGCATCTCCTGCTGTTCCTGTACATACTATATTCCCTTCCATTATAATCAAATAAGCCATTTCCTTCAGAACCTTGTATCCCTTGGTCATATGATCAGTGGGAAAACCTTTTACATTCTATAACATTCAAATGTTCATAAAGGCTGCTCTTCAGATTTTATTTTATTTTTTGGTTCTCCCAATTATGCATTTGGATTAGGGTTATATTCTATGGTTAAGATTCTACTTTTTTCTTTTTCTGTCTAATTCCCGCGAAAATCAATTTTACGGTATAAACACATATGACCCCCACCTCTATGCCCAGATCAAATTATTAAGATTCGACTACCATAACGAATATGACTCCAATGCATGTGCCTGGCATAGAAGTTTTGATTCTCAATGCTTTGGCACTAATAATGGGTTACTAGCTATGCTTCCAGATCAGGAGGATAGAAATTTCATGCTTCCTTTGTGTAACAGCATCATGCCAGAAAATAGGTTGTCTGGTTAAGGGATTGACATTTTGATCAGGGGATCAGAAATGGTATCATCGGCCTTTCCTCTTAGTGCACAAAACCTTTTGACTAAAAGATTTTTTAGAATTGAAGCAATGCAATTTTCATGTACAACGATTCGGCTGTTGAGGGAGGATCGTTGAGGGTTGATGGCCTTGTATCATGTAGTTTGTGGCTGCCCCAAAGCTTTGTTAAAATCCCATAGGGTTGAAGCTTGGTGGAGTTGGCTCAACCTGTTGTTTATTTTCTTCCCTTGTTGTATGCCGAGCTGTGGGGATCTGTGTGGAGTAGCAAAATTTTCTATAAATACAAAGAGGCTCTGAGAAATAGAGCTTGTAGGCCTTTCTCCATTGCTAGTGAAACTCTTTCAAAAAACGTATATCGTTGCATTATGGTTGCTTGATTGCTCCTTTTTTTTTTTCCGTTTAATTTATTTATTCTCTCTCCCTCTTAAGATTTCCAGATTCTTTAACCATTGTGTTTTGCAAGTTTAGAGAAACTCAAAATGCAAGTTATCTGCTTCTAACCGAAAACTAATATGATATAAAATTTGGTCCAAAAAAGACCCAAAGGTCATGAAGTATTACAGAAATGCAACCATCTCCTATGTTATGTTATATATTCAAACATTTTCATATAATTTAGTACAATTATGAACTTTGTTTTCAATTCTATCTCATACTTGTTTCATGTCTCTGTCATTGTCCTTAATGTCTACCAAAATAAAAAATTCATTGTCTGTTTTAGTCAACATGTAAACTTCACAAACCATTATGACATTTATATGTGGACTGAATTTCACTAACTCAAAAGGAGGGAGGAGGTGGGATATCCGACCCTTGGATTATGCAGTGAACCTTTCTTACCACACGGTCAAGGGAAACTTTGTCCATTTTACTTTTCACTTTCATTATTTTTTTGGTAGAAACTTTTCGCTTTCAATTGAAAGACTTGACTCTTAGGTTCCAATCGGTCTTGGTCACAAACTCACAATCCCCGAGATGCTGTAACATTGGCTTTTTCTGATATATATGCATGGTTCAAGGGATTGGTATTATCGGTTATATCAGTATCATTGGTACCTGATCCTGATACTGATACTTGACCGATATGGTATCAATATATTAGTCCATACTGAGGTAAAAGGGTCCGAAGTGGCTCTTTTTTCTTTTACAAAAATGAAGGCAAAACCATCTTATATCAGCCAAATCAGATCTGCATTGATATCGGTATCTGCCTGGACTGATACCGATCCTAATAACGTGATTCAATCCATGTATCGGTATCACTATCAATACCCTTTTTTCCTTCATTAATTTTCAATGATCTCAGAGAGGTTTTCCCCAAAATCTAAGATCACTTACATTTTCTTTTTTGGATAAGCTGCAACAAATATGTTTTCTTTTTTTCATTTTCCATAACCTATAAGAGCTTTGGTAAGGGCAAAGAAATCTCACCTGCATGAATAGGTTATTTCTCACACATGATATTGAAAAAGGTTTTCTGGGCTAGTCTCCCAAAAGGGAATCATCTGTTGATGGCAACCCCACGGTCATCCAATAGCTCTCACTCATCCTTTATATTTTTCTTTGAAAAAAATAAATTTATTTCCGATGGCTTCTCCCACAAGGCCACAACCACTTCATGTTTAGGTTTCATACTTACTTCTTTTACCCATAGAATTAAAGGTTGAAAGTATAGGATGGTTCAGTTGGGCTCACCAAAATGATACTCTTCTTCTGCATGAATCCCATAGAATTATTCCCTTATCATGGGGGCTTGGCCGTGGAAGGGTAGTTAGAACTTGGAACATTATTGAGTCTTTTAACTTTGGATCTGTAAATATTCAGACCAAGGATCTGCAGGGCTTCTACCTGCCCCGCCCCGCCCCGCCCCGCCCCATCCCAAGAATGCTATGGACTTACTGATTTGCATGTGACCAAGGCACGGCGAGAAGAGCTTAGGTTTCATAGTACTTAGAGAAGGGTAGATCAAACCTGAAACATTAGGTACAGTGCAAGATAGATACTGGTTAAGCTCAGTCGACATCTAAACTCAAGAGCAAAACTCTGCACAGCTTGGGTTCTTGTTTGGGCTCATGAGCAACTCTTACACAGTTCCACAATTTTATCTCTATAATAGTTTGCACTCTTCAACATTGAAAGATTCAGAGTCCAATCATTCTCAGACCTGCAGGTTTGAAAGATGGGCTCTCTACAGTAACAATAGGAGCTTCACTACAGAATAATCTAAGGCTCAGGTAATTTTTATTGGTTAGATATCAACATCAAGTTATCCATTATTGGTAACGCTCGGGATATGTCGGACGTGCAATTCATTAATTCACGATCACATAGCATTTGATTTACATATGCAGTCAATAGAAATGAAAACAAAGCATAATAGGTCCTCACAAGATCCATATAATCTACAAGTCACACAGCATTTGATAAAATCCTCAACTCGAACAACTTCCAGGGGAGATTTCAGTCTCATGATCTGTACAAATTTATGCCCTTAAAAACGAAGTAGTAATGCATCATAAGGAAGGAGATGACATTGAACAGCTCTCACATGAACGCAAATGCGCCAAGAACATTATAACATGTCCCATGTTGATAATAAGGCAAACAGATTGCACAAATTTGTCACTGGGAAAGGAAAAAATAAATATTATAAATAAAATAAAATAAAGGAAATGCAAAAGATAAGGGAATTCCTGTGTTGCATTGAAAAATGTTTTCCAGATAAAATATTAATATTTTCCACAAATAAAACAAAGCCTACAAAGAGTATAGGAAAAGGGTTCTCTGAGCAAGCAGTATAGGGAGAGGGAACCAATAAAGTGCAGAATGGTTCCGAACATAGAAGGGCAGGGAGGTCACTTCATCATTTCATGTGAGGAGAGAGAGACAGTGTACCCTCCCCTAAGCAACTCAGAACTATTTCCAAGAATACAACAGAAAATTGAACCCTGGAAGCTTTTTTTTCCAAAATAGTGAATTTCTAATTTTGGAGAACTTGCAGTAATCACTCATGACCAAAATACCCCTAGTTTTCCTAAAATGACAAATAGACAGCAGTTCTTACAGAAATGACCAAAATACCCCAGTTTTCATGGAATTGACTAATATATGCCCAATTTTTGAAGAAATTAACAAAATACCCAGTTCACCAAAATTGCCAAGATGGTCCTTTTCCTCATAAGGGAATAGTCTTTCTGAGTAGCAGCATATTATCACTCACAAAAAGGCCACATGGATTGTTGGCTAACGACGTGCATGTAGGATGAGAGAGACTAATTTCAACTAATGTGCTACAAAATCTTTGCTGTGGTTGGGGTTTGAAAGACTTGACATTTCAAGGAACCATTGAAATAGAACAAAATTATAATATGCTCCTGTTGGATAAAATACAATAGCAATCTCCCCAACAGCCAAAGCAACTCAACTCAACTCAACTCAACTAAGCCTGACCCAGCTACTTCAGGTCACCAACATGATCTATTGCTATGCCACTCTGTGTGAACAGATATTCCTTTAACTCATAAGCACTCATGTCCTCTCTCACCGCTATTTTTTTGATAAAATCTACACTTTGACTCATGTTTTCAGCCTGAATTGAAATATGATAGAAACCTGAATGCCGACTCCTCAAAATCAGAATCCAAAGCAGCCTCATGGTCTTCTTGGAAATTAAGAATTATTACACGTACAGTGGAGGATTGAGTTCTTTTTTCTTTCCTTTAAGGGGCTAGGCAACAGGTTAAAGTTTATAATCATAAGGGAAGCAACAGAGAGAATGATAGCAACTACTAGTGATGTCAGACTAAATTACCAAAAGGTTATCAGTGCCAGTAAGATACATCATAAACTCCATCACACAAATCAAGTTTATCTTCAACAGAAAACTCAGATCTGGAAAATAGAGCTGAATAGAGGATATTTCGATTACTCGCAAACCATAGCTCAGATGGAGCTTAACCATAAAAAACTGAACAAATTCTGCCGGATTGATTGAGACTAATGCTGGTTGCAACAAAAAAGGAAACTTTTGATGATTCTTCAAGAACTTAATCTAGGAACGTCGGATGATCCTCAAATTTGGATCAATTGGTCCTCCTAAGGTCCTCAACAAACCCTCAAAATCCTGCAGCAATCAGAAATCTGGTCTGGGACATACGCACTCAAAATTTTTTTCTAGAGAAACTCTGTAACTAGAATCAATAGCCTGGCTGTGTGCTCTTCTGATCAGCAAAGGTCAGGACTTTGTTCTCTCAATTTTAGTGAATAAATAGAAGATAAGAGTAGAAAGAGGATAAAATAGGTATAGAAGGGATAGATGTGGGTGGGGGATGGCTATCTCAGCTTGGGTCTCTCATCCACAGCTATCTCAGTTGTTGAAACATCCTTTCTCATGAACAAACCAGCAAGCAAAGCTCACAAAATATTATTAATCAACTGAGTCCCATCAAACTACAATCAACCTCTTTATATAGTAGAGGCTTGGACTCAATTGCATAGAAAGATCTAGGAAACAACTGGAAAATAGAAACTAGACTTCTCTATTGCTTAAACTAAAAGTTTAGAGACTAAGAAACAATAAACATAGAAATAAAAGACCTTCTAGAGACTAAATCTGATTTTTTTACTATTTGTTAAGAAAGAAACAAAAAATTGGACCAAATCACTGTTCACGTGAACGAAAACTTGTGAACAGTATTTTCTGAACTTTGGCTTTGTCTTCTTCTTCTTCTTCATGCTTTGATCTACATCAACTAGCAAGTTACATTAACAGTCAGATAGACACCTGAGTGTTATTTATATCAATAACAGGCATATGGGTGCCTGAGATTCCCAGCTGACAGTAGACAGGCAAATAGCAATGTTCCTATTTTTTTTTTAAACCATTATCCTAATAATAAAAATGACCTTCAGATTCACTAAAGTCTAATTCGATGAATCAACCCTACAAGCAATACACAGTTTGGTTGAATAGCAGTCTACTCTATCGTTAGGCTAGAAAAACACTACAATCCAACCTAGTAAATGATTTCAGGACATTCTCGGACATATAAACACAAGTGAAACAGAATATGTAGTGTCTTCAGGTTCAATAGCATATGGCGATGAGACCCATACAAGAGTTATACTTCTTTATACCTGGATAAAAATAAGAGACCATTGGGGGTGGGGACAAAAATCTAGCCCCAACTCTTGAAAACAAGGTGGAGGGAGGCACCAAGTTCAACCCATAACTCCAAGAGATCGATGTTTCTAAGCCAACTAAGCTTCACGTCTAGTTTGTAGTTACTTTTCGGTTGTCTTCGAAAAAATAAAGGAGCTTCTCAGTCAGGTGGGTAGACTATTTACATAAAGGAGTATTGCATCTAAGTCAAATCGGGGTCTCTGCCGTATACTTAATTCCAAAACAGAAAATTTTGTTCATAGCTTATAAAAGGGCATGTTGATCATTTCTTTGAAATGTTGATTGTAGTTTTGAAAACATTATGATAATTGTTCGATAGAATTTGTTCCCAATACGTGGGCGAGCTTGTGGAACAACGGTTAAGTTGCAGTATTGCAACATGTTGGTCACAGGTTCAAAACTTGGAAAAAGCCTCATCTATGAAGCAGGGCGTAAGGCTGCATACACTTGCCCCTCCCAGACCCTACGCTTGAGGGAGCCTCGTGCACTGGGTTGTTCATTTTTTAGAATTTGTCCCCAAGAATCACTGCAACTGCTGCTAGAGCTATCACCTTCTGTTGTCCCAAGTTCTCCTGCCGCTTATCAAGTTAGACCTGATTCCTCGGTATTCATGGCATCTTAGAAACCCATAGGTGATTTGATGCAGGAGCACCCCAATTGGTTGAACCAGTATGACCAGGTTTGGAAACCCAAACTAGACGGAACTGGCCCAACCTGGGTTTTTGTTCTAATAAAAGTGGTTTAGTTGGGTGGTTTAACTTGTAGTTTTTTATTTCTTTTATATTATCATGCTTTGTTTTAAATAAGCTACGTAGGAATAGGAGATGGAGTTTGGGTACAAGTTAGTTCATTAGTTTCAATTTTAAATTCCAATTACAATTGTTTTGATTTTTCTTTTATTTATACCTTGTAACCATCATTGAGTTAGAATATAAGGATGGGAAAGAACAATGAGATGAGAGTTGGAGAAGAAGAAGAAGAAGAAGAAGAAGAAGAGGAGAGGCGATGGAATGTGGGAATCGTGCATTTCACTAATATATTTACAATATATTACACACACCTCCCTAGGGAGGTAAATGGGAAAAAAATAAAATATTACATGGCTAGTTCCCAAGCTACCCTTAGAGCAACATAACTAATCTCTCTAACACTTCCCCTCAAGCTAGAGAATAAATATCATACATTCCCAGCTTGGACAGCAGAGAACTAAATTTATGATGAAGAAGCCCCTTTGTGAAAATATCAGCAAGTTGATCTCCAGTCCTCACAGAAGGTGTACATATGTAACGAGAGTCAATCTTCTCTTTAATGAAGTGCCTATCCACCTCTATGTGTTTTGTTCTGTCATGTTGCATAGGGTTGGGGGTTATACTTATGGCAGTCTTATTATCACAATAAAGCCTCATGGGTGTCTCAGTATCAAATCCCAACTCTTGGACCAACCTTCTCAACCAAAGAAGCTCACACACTCAATGAGCCATAACTCTAAACTCTGCCTCTGCACTAGATCGAACCACCACAGGTTGTTTTTTACTCCTCCATGTAACTCGGTTTCCACCTACAAATGTACAATAACCTGATGTAGATCTCCTGCCAAAAACTAAGCCAGCCCAATCTACATCAGTGAAGCCTTCTATCCTCATGTGTTTATGCTTGGCATAAAGTAGTCATTTTCCTAGAGAGGACTTAAAGTACCAAAGAATGCAGAAAACAGCATCCAAGTGCCCACTCTTGGGAGCATGCATAAACTGACTCACAATGCCCACTGCATAAGTAATATCTGGACGAGTCAAGGACAAATAAATAAGCTTCCCAACTAGCCTCTGATATTTCCCTACATCAACAAGAGAAGGGCTAGAATCTTCCCCAAGTTTATGATTCTACTCAATAGGAAAACTTGCAGATTTGCAGCCCAACATTCCTGTTTCTTTCAAAAGGTCTAGGATAAACTTTCTTTGGCATATATTTATGCCCTTCTTGGATCTAGACACTACAATCCTCAGGAAGTACTTTAAGGGTCCTAGATTTTTTATTTCAAACTCTTGGGCTAAGTAGATCTTCAACTTAGCTATCTCAACTCTGTCATCTCCAGTCACCACAATGTCATCAACATAGACAATCAGCGCTATGATGGTGCCATTACTACGCTTAGTGAACAGAGAGTGAACCTTTCAAACCAAACCTTTGGAGATTGTTTAAGACCATACAGAGCCTTCTTGAGAAGACTCATTTTTCCTGCAGTTGAAGGGAACTTAAAGCCAGGAGGAGTTTACATATACACCTCCTCTTCTAAATCACCATGTAGGAAAGCATTCTTCACATCCAATTGATACAATGACCAATCTTTATTTACAACCAAAGATAAAAGGACCCTTATGGAGTTATGTTTAGCCACAGGAGCAAATGTCTCCTAATAGTCGATCCCATACACTTGGATGTATTCTTTTTCCACCAGCCTTGCCTTATACCTCTCAATAGTACCATCTAACCGGTGCTTGATTGTATAGACTCACTTGCATCCAACTGAAGTTCTCCCCCGGAAGGTCAATCAATTTCCAGGTACAATTTTTCCCGAGGGCCATCATTTCCTCAGTCATGGTTTGCTTCCACTTAGGGTCATACATAGCTTCAGAAACATTCTTGGGAATAGAAATAGAGGAGAGAGTAATAGTAAAGGCAACACCTGTAGGAGAGAGTATAGGTTTTAAGGCGCTGGTAAGGCGGCAACACCTGTAGGACAAAGCATAGTTTTTAAGGCGCTGGTAAGGCGAAGGCACTGATGCGGTCTAGAGATGGTAAGGCAGTGCTCCGCCTTATGTGAAGTGGCACCTTATGGGGGTTTTTTTTTTCTTAAACACATTTTTAAATTACTTGATGAAGATTCCAAATATAGATTGTTTATTGGTAGGTGTATGGTATTGCTAACACTTGAGATGTATGGGATCAGCTTTACTCCACCAAAAATAACCAAAACAAACAAAACAATAACACGATTCACAAACAGGGTTTGGATTTTGTCAAGGGTTTTAAGAAAGGACTTTGAGAAGGAATCAAGGAACAAGGAAGAACCACTGATCTAGGCGACCATTTTGCTTCGGCAACAGTGAGCTTTATTCTTCTTTGACAGGAGTAGAAATATAGTGGATGACCTTAGGGCTTAGGCACTCATTTTGGCATCATAGAGGTAAGTATAATAAATACTTGTATTTTTTATGTCTTCTTTTCTTTATATTTATAATTTTGTTTCATAATTATGTATTTATATTATATGTTAATATGATTGATGATTGATAATTGATGATTGATGATTAATAAGATGAACTTAATTTATTCACTTTATTGATTTGTTTTCTTGATGAATATCTTACATTGGTAATAGGAACATTTATGAACATTTATTGATTAATAAGTATTCATATTAATATGTTAATATGTATTCATATTAATATGTTAATATGAACATTTAATATTTATTTAACATATAAGTAATAGGATTCAACTAGGATTTGAGCCAAATAGATTGGTTTTATAAAAAAATTACACAGGAACGCTTTAATCGATAAGGCGACACTTTATGCCTGCCTTATCGCTAAGGCACTCCGAAAGACCCTCAAACGTCTCCGTCGCCTTACCGCCTTAAAAACTATGGGAGAGAGAGAGAGAGAGAGAGAGCCATAGGAAACAAACTGGGCTATAGGATTAGTACAAGCTCTTTTCTTTCCTAGTAGCAATAGGAAGATCTAACTCAGATGAGGATGAGGGGATATTACCTGACTGAGGGTGGGTCTCAGGATTTGGATTTAAAGAGGACTCTTGACAGGTATTCTTACTCCTCCTTGTGTACATAATATCCTCCTTTTCATTACCAAAACGTGAACCAACTCTTGAGTAATCACCAACATCAATAATATCCATCTCTTTGTGTTTCCCAATGTCAAGCATGAAAGGGGAGATAGGCAATGGGGAAAGAAAAGGGGTTTCAACAGTAACCATTTCACTCTCATTATTCTCCCCCTTAAAAGGATGCTAATGGGTGCAAAAAAAGGTACATACTCAAGGAAGGTGACATCTTTACAGAGAAGCCTTCGTCTGGAAGGATGATAACACTTGTAACTTTTGGTAGTGGAAGAATGCCAAGAAAGACAATATTTAAGAGCCTTGGGGTCCAGTTTAGTCCGAGAAGACTTATTAATATAGACAAAACAGATACACCCAAACACTTTGGGGGAAAGAGAGAGACTGAGGAGACAAGGCGTCCAAGGGAGTTTTGGAGCCAAGAAGTTTTGCTACATACGGTAGATCAAAAAAGTAGCAGTAAGGAGAGCATCAGACCGAAAAGTTTCAAGAACATGCATGCCAAAGAAGACTCCTACTAACTTCCATCAAATTGCAGTTTTTCCTCTCAGTTACCCCATTTTGTTGGTGTGTGTCAACACAAGCTAACTAATGGATAATGCCATTAATCGTAAAAAAAAGTCCTGAAGACCACCATACATATACTTCCCCCTTTGTCAGAACGAATAATTTTAATCTTGGTGTCAAACTGTGTACATATCATGTAATGAAAAAATTTAATAAAAAATTTTAAAGGCACCATACACATCACTCTTATGCTTCATCAGAACAATCCAAGTAGCACGGGAAAAATCATTAACAAACGAAACAAAGTAATGAAAACCAAGAGGTAGTAGTAGAAGGCCCCCAGACATCAGAGTGCACAATATAAAAAGGAACAGTAGATCTATTACCATGATAAGAATAAGAAAAACGATAATTTTTAGCAAAAATATATAGTTCATAATGAATGACATGGGAACTAGGAAAAGAAGTAAATAAATGAGGTAACTGTTTCCTCATAATAACAAAAGATGGATGCCCTAAACGTTGGTGCCACAACATCACAAAATCCACAGAACTTCTATCAATACGTCTACACACATAGGACTAAGTTGTAGCCAAAAAAGGTGATTGAGGTTCAAGTAGAGCCCTTTCTCCTCATGTCCACTGCCAATAATCCTCTTTGTCACCAAATCCTGAAAGAGATAATGAGAAAAAAAAAGGTGACACAACAGTTTAAGGATTTTGTTAGGTGACTTACAGATAAGAGATTAGTGGCAAGATTAGGAACATGAAGAACATAATCAAGTGAAATGAAAGAAGTAACAAGAATGCTACTCTTACTAGAAATGGAGGAAAGAGAGTCATTAGCAACCCTAATCTTATATTTATCGGAACAAATAGAGTATGTATTATAATAATGGGACGTATCAGTCATATGATCCATAGCACCAGAATCAATAACCCAAGATGGAGCTATAGAAGGAGCAGATGAAGAAACCTGCAAGGCTGAAGCTGAGGAATCTGGCAACGTAAGTGAAGGTGATGAGCCCCCCAACCGTGACATGACCATGTGGAATGCTGCAGTATCCGCCCTAGTAAGGGAATCGTGCTCTGCCTGTATGCTAGAAGTAGACCTTGTAGTATTAGTCTCAACCTAAACACTGTGGGCTCTAGCTCCCCCTCTACGTCCACCACGAGCACCACTAGATCCACCACACAAGCGAGGAGGACGTCTATAAAGAAATGAAGAACCTAACATCTCTCTTTGATGTGCCCAGATTTCACACAATGATTTCATCGTCTGTCATCTCCGCGAGGCAGCGGCCCTTGACCTCTGCCAGCACCACGTCAATCTCTCTGAGAGCTAGTAGTAAGAGCTGACCGCTCAAGAGGGAGGCAGGTTCCATGGCCACCCGCCTGGTCTCCTCTCAGCAGATAGCTACACACTTCATCAAAGGATGGAAGAGGAGACCAGCCCAAGATTTGTATCCGGATTGGCTCATACTCGGTGATGTGGATCCGGATCCCAAGGAACGATATCGGATCGCTTAGGGCCCACTTGGACACTTAATAAACAATAGCAATAACCAATGGCAGGATAGTAATTAAACTTAAAGTCTGTAATGAAGGTGGCAGTTTTGTAAATAAATGAAACTTTAGCAAGGAGAGGCAGATTTGTAATTAGATGGAACTAAAAGGCCTAAGTAGTGGATACAATATGCCAGTAAAGGGGTAATTTAGGAACCATGGAGAAAATAGGATAACAGATTAAAAAAGAAATAAAAGTGAGGGTAGTATGGGAAAGTAACAATAATGGTGCTAAACAATAAAGAAAAATTAAAAAAACCTCTTTTCTTCTTCTTGTCGTAAGAACCAGAAACCAGCGGAGGGCTTGCTGGTCCATGAATGCCTTTACCCTTCCGATAAGAACCCAATCGGCTAGAACTTTTAAAGGGAGTATTTCGACTCCTAATCTTTTTTATTGTAACCAGCAGCAGTTCGATTCACCCACCAACTACGGAGATTGAAGCTCTGAAATCAAATCTGAGCAGCAGCTTCAGGTAATCAGAGTTGCAGGTCTTGTTTCTCACAATAGGGGAATCAATAGGAGCCAAGGTTCTAAGGTTCAGGTTGTATATGTGAGTGCTTCCTTCGATCATAGCTTTGACCCAAACATATCACACACAAGAGAGCTTGAAACACTTCAGTAGTGCTGCAACTATCGCCCAGAAACAGGGTATCTCAGATCAGAAAATCTAACAGCAGGAAATAAGACGGGAGGAAGAAGAAGATAAAAAGGGGAAAAGGGAAGATTTCAGAGAGGACAAAAGTGGGATATAGGTAGCTAGCTAGTGCACACCCAAAATTCTCAACCAAGATTAATTCTTCAAAAACTCAAACTGAAAGTTTAGATTGTATTACTTGACTACTTAAGGGAAAACTCAAAGCATCACAATGGTAACCAATTAAAAATGGAAACTAGCCTAGATAGAAACTGAAATAAAAATCCAAGCTAAATAAAATACCACAAACTAATTTCTAAACCTAGAAAAAGGAAAATAAATAAGAAAATCCCAAGTCAAAGAGATCCCTTCCATCACCCAACTGCATCAGCTCTCCCGGTCTTAAAAGAACTCGACTCCGTCAAGTTAGGTCATGCTCCCAAGATACCCTTGTAAATTACTCACTGATGAGGTGGCACGTATCTTGAAGCAGAAGATGGGAACATAAAAAAACCAGGAGGAGGGAGAGTAGGTTGACGTGCCACCAGAGCAGAAATCAGTCGACGACGTGGCATGTCTGATAATGCGTGTGGCCTCATTAAGTACATACAACCTCCTTGCTTCACCTTGATGGTGTTCCGTGCGCCATCAAAGAGAATGCCTGTATGTCACTGCCAAGATCGCCCTAGAAGAATGTCGCAATGCGCCAATGGGGTGACCAAACAAGTGACATGGTATTGTAACGGCCCAAACTGTAAGTGTATTCGAACAATTGTTGTGGCCTCTTGTCAAGCTATGGATCCAAAACCTCGCACGTGACTCTTCTTGAAAAGCTGCTTCTGTGGAAGGTTGTGTGCTCGAACAAATTCAGCAGATATGAAGTTTGTTTCTGCCCTAGTATCAACAACTATATGAACATCAGTAGGATATGAACTGTCCAAAAGAGTACCCTTTTGTCTGAAGAGATGAGCCTTGTCAAGTAGTCTGTTTGAAAAGGATGAAAGACTATCTGAATGAGCTTCTACATCCTCATCACCATAGTCGAACATATCATCCTCCTCGAGGGGATAAGGATATAAAGCAAATTCATCATCACTTTTCTCAATTGGTTGCTTCTCTGATGCATTCACAAAACGAGTCCTGTTGGGACACTTGTTGGAGTAGTGACCCTTCTCGCCACAACTATGGCATCTGATGTTCTTCAAGCCATCACTGTCCTTGTTGAACTTTGACCTTTTTTCTTCAACTCTGCAAGCTTCAGGCTTCTTTTCCTCGATACATGGTGGTCTATAAACTGAAGAAGTCTTGAGCATACCCTTCCAATAAATGGACTTCTCTTCAGCTGTCTTGGCATAAGCCACTGCCACATCAACGGACCTGAAATCAATGTTAGCCAACTCAAGTCGGATCTCAGTACTTAGCCCACTGATATAACGCATCACCTGTTGTTAGCCTATTTCCTGAAGTCGACACCTTGAAGATAGTTTGTGGAACTTAAGGGTGTAGGAATCCACATCATGTTACCTTGTTGCAAGTTAAGCAATTTATGGAACATTACCTTCTCATAATTAAGGGGAACAAATTTTTCAGTCAGAATTTGCTTCATGACCTCCCAATTGGAATGAGTCCAAGTCTTTTGACAAGCCTTGCATGCAGTACATCATCCCACCATGAACATACATGCCCAATAAACTTGGTGAGAATGAGCTCACACTTTTTCTCATCTGGAAGAGACTTATATGCAAAAATCCTCTCAACTTTGGTAAGCCAGTCAAGAAATTCCTCAGGTCCCTTTTCACTATTGAACTCTGGAACCTCAACTTTGATGCCATAATCTCTATTAGAAAATTGCCGGGTAACATCTTGGGGTATAATAGGATCACATTGCACTCGGTGAGGTGTATCTTCAATCCATAAGGCATTAAACTGAGGACGTGGTGTAGATGGTCCTTCATCGACTTGCGTTTCAGACCTTTGCATAAAGGCAAGAATCTTAGCGAGGGCACCTTGAGTCTCGTCCATGAACTTGTCATATTTTGTCTCATTTTTCTCAACCCTGGCATTAGTTTCCTTTTGGTTCTCATGTACCTCACGATATAACTTGTGCAACTCAGCATTGGTGATGTGACCTATCATGATTAGAGAGGGCAAGAAATTTACTCTGATACCACTTGACGCGGATCCGGATCCCAAGGACTGAAATCGAATCGCTTAGGGCCCACTTGGACACTCAATAAACAATAGCAATAACCAATGGTAGGATAGTAATTAATCTTAAGTCTCCAATGAAGGTGGCAGTTTTGTAAATAGATGGAACTTTAGCAAGGAGTGGCAGATTTGTAATTAGATGGAACTAAAAGGCCTAAGCAGTGGGGTTAAATTGAAATAAAACCAAGAATGGAGGGTTATTTTGCAAACTAGTAAAGAGGGAGTGTCTTTAATAAAGAACTTAAAAGTTAGAGGTACTTATCGGTAATAACCAGAAGTAGTATGTAAAACAATAAAGTCCAATCTTCTTCTTCCTCACGTTAGACAACCAATAGAGGCGGAAACCAGCTTGAGAGAACTTCTCCAAACCTTGCCGGCTGATCATGAAACTTCAGGCGAAGGCTGAGCACCTAGTGCTCTCTTGAATCCAGCAGGTAGGGACCACAGAACAACTCACAAAGAGGAGTTATGGCACCTACAACTGAGAACTAGTGACAGATTTTGGTTCAGCTTTGTTGCAGGTCTTGTTCCTCACGACTAGAAAGATCTTTGGGGCTGAAGGACAAGGGTTCAGGTCGCCTATGATAGAGGTTCTCACGCCCTAAATCTCAGGTTCATCTGAGGAGTATCCATGGAGATCGATCTCCAATACTAGGGCGGGAAATACCACCCAGAATAGGGTATTCTCAGGTTTGGGAAGTAATCAGCAAAGAAATAGGAAAAATATCAAAGAAAAGAAGAAGATAAGGAAAGAAAAGAAGAGTTCAGAGAGAGAACTTCAGAGAAGGAAAACAAGAGATAAGCAACCCACGGCAGCCATGATTTCATCAAAAATATAATTTCAGTTTCATTCAATTCTAAAAACTGAGTTCCCCCATCCATTACATGTCTAATATAAAGGAAAAATCAAAACAATTTATGGAAAATTACTTGAAAGGAAACTAGCCTAGATAGAAACTGAAATAAAAATTACCCTAAATAACAACTGAAATAAGATCTCCTACTAAACTGATTTCTAACAAAAAAGGAAAGCAAATAAAAATCAAGTTAAAAGATAGTTCCCTAAATCCATCGCCGAGCTGCATCACTCAGGGTTCAAACCACCAAGCAAGATAAGAACACGCTCCTCTTCAAGTAATCGATAAACCTTAGCTTCATCTTTAAGATTGGACAGTTGGAGGTCCCTATAGTGATCATATTCTTCCCAGAGACTAATAACAGTGTTGTAGTACTCAGAAATGGTCCTATCCCCTTGCTTCATGGCAATGACCTTTTGGAGTAGTTGATAAACTTTAGCCGAGTCACCCACACAGTCAAAAGTTTTGGTAACATTATCCCAAATATCCTTCGTAGTCTCTTTCCTCATAACCATCTTCCAATCTCAAGTTTCATAGAAAAAATCAACCATGTCATAGCAGTGGAGTTTTCAGTCGCCCATTTTGCATATAACAGGCCATTTGGGTTAGGAGCTTTAACGGTACCTATAACATACCCAAGCTTTCCCCTACTCTGCAAGGAAAGCTTCACAGAATGAGCCCAATCCAAGTAATTTTTGTTGTCCAACTTCACAATAGAAATTTGAGTATTTGGGCTATCAAAAGACATAAGGGCAGGATGAGTAGAACACTCGATGCACTGGCTGAAATCTCTCCAAGAGGGCCTCAAGTCCACTATCATCAGACATATTGTAGAGAAATGGTCACACAAAAGGTGGGAAGTGCACACTCTACCCAAATTTTCTTTCCCTAAACCAGAAAAAAAAAATCCAGTAACCAAACCAAGCATATACTTCAAAGAAATTCACACCATCTACCTTCTTCAAGGTGTAGGATCATAACATAGGAGCTCAATAGCCCTAAACATCATACCTTACAAACACATAGCAATCGGGAGCATCACAGGCCACATTTCAGAGGTAAAAAAAGCCAAAAAACAAGGCTGACGATACCCTATTTCTAGTGAAGAAGTGGGTTGTGCAGCCACAACCCAAGGAGGATTGAAGCGAGACAAAAGAGGGGTGATAATACACTCTAGGGCGACCAAAATGGACCTGGTTTCAGCTCCAAAGCTGACCAGATGAGAGAGAGAGAATGGGAACCAGTGCTGGCGGTGAGCTTACCTAGACCTGATTTTTCTTTTTGCAACCTTCAAGTGTCTCTTTCTTTAAAGGGAAACTTCCCTTGGTGTCTCCATGGTCTCCTTGTATCCCTCTCTCAAGATTTCTTCAATCTTCTGACATAAAAGTCCCTTTCCTTGGAACCCCTTTGTAACCTAGGGTTCCAAAGAGTAGAGAAGGAAGGAGGAGACTTGTAGCTCGACTCTCAAACCAACCGTACAGCTCTAATACCAAGCTAGAATATATAATGATGGGAAAGAACAATGAGATGAGAGTTGGAGAAGAAGAAACACACCTCCCTAGGGAGGTAAAAGGGGAAAAAATAAAATATAACTTGCCTAGTTCCCAAACTACCCTTAGAGCAACATAACTAATATCTCTAACACATTGAGAGACAGATTAGAATGAATGAAAATTTAAATTTGCTTGAGTAGCCTAGGTGGCTTTGTGGTTGGCATTTTCTCTTTCCTCCCCTGCAACTCTGAGTTCCCATCTCATCTTCCCATTCTCTTTTTTAGCCCTCCACCATGATTTCCCACTGATCAGACTTTCATCTAGATAACAACACTCCATCTAAAGAACCTATATTTGAAATCAAGATTTCAAAAGAATGAATACCCAACAACTAAACACTTTAAAACCTTAAAGAAACTTGCTTTTCCCAACTTCAGTCGATTAGCTCCGCAAACAATTATTTCTTCATTTTCAAAAAATCTACTCCTTCACTTGAGGTGTTAAAATTTTAACCTCCCTTCCCCTCAATTCCAGCTAGAAAGAGGGAGAACCAACTTGAACCCAAAGAAACCAATATTATTAGGCTGTCCTGTATGATTACAGGTCCTTTTTATCATGTATAAGACAATCAAGGTAAACCTAATATTTATAAGGCTTCAATATATCACCCCTCGCCCCCCCCCCCAAAAAAAAAAAATTTAATATGGCTTTTGACCAGATCAAATATACTACTGAGGATGGTATAGTTATTCAAACCAATTAGTGAGATTCCAGAAAAGGGACAGGGATGCCAAAAGGAAATTCTCTTTGTTTAAGATTTGAGCACTCAAATATTCAGAATTCCAGGGACAGTGATATGGTGATTTTGGTAGGCCAGGATGGGTCTATGAGAAGTGGCTTCTCCAAGTCACGTGGTGGCACCCAGAATCAGAGACGAATTACTCTGGTGGTCTGATACTTGTGAGGAATTTTGGGTAGTAAATATACCTGAAACCATGGATCAGTGGGAATCCTTTTCTGTAGAACTTCCAAGTGATAATCACCCCCTTTCCTCTGACCTTTTCGTATGGATCTGGTTTTGGGCTGGCCTAAATAAAATAGAGCAGCCTCCTATCTTCTTTTCTTCCTTGTCAAAATATTTAGTACAAAAAAGGCTACCTGAGATCAGCTTGTAAAAGTCCAACTCTACCATCCAACTCTATTTAGGACTACACTGTCATATGCCACCTCGGAGAGAAGAAAAAAAACCTAAAATTTTTTATATCCAATTTACCTAACACAAGTCAGAAAAGGGGTGCCAATGAGTCATGTTGCGCCATGTTTTGGCTGTGTCAAATTTGAAACGTGTTGACATTGCGTCAACCCTAACCTGGTCTGTTTCTTTAGTGTAAGAGTATCCCAAAACAGACACCACCCATTTATTAATGGGGTCAGCTACATGGATCCAAAAAAACAAAAGGGAGGGGTGGGGGGATGAAACAATGAGAGATGAGAGTAGATAGATAACAATAAGAGGAAAGAGACACAGCCCGACAAAACAAGAGAATCTCAGCTAAATGGGGTCGGCTACATGGATCCTTGCCCTCCAATAGGCTCTATCAAAGGTCATACTTGTGACAAGGCCGAGACTATGCATGCCATTCCTCATCACGTCGCCTATGGTCAATTTCAGCTACACATAGCTTCTCTATATGACATTTCTTAACTGCCCAACATTCCGTCCCATACATCATAGCTGGATGCACAACAGTCCTATAGAATTTTCCCTTAAGCTTTAAATGGATGCATCAGTCACACAACACTCCCGACACACCTCTCCACTTCATCCATCCCACATGAATTCATTGTGAAACATCATCCTCTATGTCACCATCTTTATTTATGATTGACCCTAGATATATAAAAAATAGTCACTTTTTGGAATCTCTCTCCTCAATTTTCACCATCTCATTATTCATCATAGAGTGGCTAAAGTTACACATTATATATTCCGTCTTCGATCTACTAATTTAAAACCTCTTACTTCCAAGGTTGATCTTCATAGCTCCAACTTCGTGTTACTCTGCTTTAGTCTGATCCATTAGACGATGTCATCAACGAAGAGTATGCACCAAGGGACCTCGTTGAGAATGCACTTGGTTAACTCATCCATGAAAAGCATGAACAGATAGGGGCTTAAGGCCGATCCTTGATGCAACCCAATTGTAATTGGGAATTCCTCGAGTTGACCTCCCACAGATCTCACATTGGTCACCATGCCCTGAAACATCTCTCTCCACATATGTGCTCTCTCTCTCTCTTCCAATCGACCAACTAAGGAAGAGTCCCAATCTGACCTCACAATCATTAAATACAAGAAAATGCAACCAAACAGGAAGAGAGTTAAATAGCCTAATCCAGCCTAGCTAATGATAAGCAATAACAATAAAAAAAACGAGGAAAATAAATCAGCTAAAAGACCCCACGATTGGACTGTCGATCAGATTCCTGTTGTGGTCAGGAATCTGAGATCAGAAACTGGACAGGGAAACCGCAGGCTGTCATATATTCCAGTTCTGTCAGATCTGACTGCCATGACTGTCATGGCAGTCAGATCTGATGGCAGATTTTCTGGTCTTCTTCCTCCTCTGGTAATGCTACTGGTACCTTGTGTCTGCATCACAAAACCAACTTGGCATGAACCCTGATCCTCCAGTGCATGAACAAAGGGATACAACTACTGCGCTAATAGGCAGGTGCCAAATCTGGTAACAAAAAAGACACAACATAGCTCCATCTCACAATAGACTCTTTTAAGAAAATAACCACCATCATATGCCATCATCAACTCCTCTATCACTGCCAGAGAACCACCAGCAGAGGAGGAGGACATCAACAACCAAATCATGCATTCTTTTTCTGCTCAAAACTTACCAAGCAAGTTGGAGATGCCAGAGTCAATTTTTGCCATAAATCCAACTTGGGGAGAATGCAATAGTGGCCCAGCCCTTTAATATCTCCAATCTTGTTATGGTAATAACAGAAAGATAGGAATGACTCTTGACAACAGGATGAAATGGTTGATCTCCGTTCCAATTCGAGTCAATCAGCTCCAGTTTATTGCACTACAATCAAAGGTGTTTTGGCCGCTGTGCACGCTTTACTCCCACTGCCAACATTTGCAAAAGAAAGCAAATGTTTATGAAACATTTGATGCACTCTACCAATGTTGCGTTTGGTTGCAATCAGCTGGCTCTATTTCTTATTTCTTATTTCTTTTTCTTTTTTTCTTTTTTTCTTTTTTTCTTTTTTTCAGTGCTTCACATCTAAGTAGATTTTCTTAGTTCCACAACCTTGAACAAATGCAGATACGCACCCGTGGATCGATCCATACCCATATGACAGAGATGAACCGGATCCATATTTGATCATTTGATCAAGTAGGATTTTAGTAGTAGATTGTATTCAATAGAATAATATCTTTAGTTTATTTTATTCTGTTTATTTTTTGGAAGTTGCATACATAGGACATAGTTAGAGTTGCTTTGGAATTTATTTTTCCATTTGAGTTAGTTTCCTTCTATGTTAGAGTTTTTAAATTTCCTATTTATATGCTTGTAATCGATTGAAAAGGATAGAATGAAGAATGAAGTTATGAGTTGCTATTGTGGTGTGTGCTTGCGGGCTGAGTGTGTGCAATTTCCCTCTCTCCCCCCTTCTTTGTGCGACTCCTCCCACTCCCTTGCAACTCCTGAGTTCTCAGGGATTTCTTCCCTACCCCCACCTGTCCTCCATCAACTTGGTATCAGAGCCAAATGATTCAATTCCTTCCTCCACTCAACCTCCCTTCTTCTCCTTGGGTGTGTTCAAACTCGTATTCTCCTTCCCACCCTATTTTGTTTCTGTTGCAAAACAGAGAAGTCGGAAACCCCTCCCTAATAGGTTCGAGTGACCAAAGGAAAGAAAAAAAGGCCTCTGTTCAGACCAGATAACAGAAAACCATCCTACTCCCTTTTGCAGTGACCATCTTCCCCAACCCACCGCCCCTTCTGCAACCAGGAGAAAAAAAAATCCCTTTTTCTCCTTTGTTTCCTACCGAAACCCAATCCCACCGCCCTTAGTCATTTTCCGCCACTTCAATCGACTCCCCGTCCTGATTTCCAACTGCAAAAAAAAAAAAAAATCGCCTTCTTTTCCACTCTACTGTGACTGATCGAACCTTCCTCCCACTTTCTAGGGTTCCACCAGCACAAAGGAAACAAAAAAAAAAAA
>NC_056558.1:24798505-24854075 GCF_013358625.1 Macadamia integrifolia
AAAAAAAAAAAAAAAAAAAAAAAAGAGAGCAGAAGTTCAGAGAAGAAGAAGAATAGAACAGATAGGAGTCAGAGACCAGAACATATACCTGGTTTCAGACCTGCTGGTTGAAGTTCCTCCTCCATCGACAACCACAGGGCCCTCATTCAGTGGTTATCCCCGCTGGTCCTTAGTTCGATAGCAAAGAAAATCCTCCTCAGACTTCGCTGGTTCCTCGCCTTCCCATTCCTTGTTGCTTTTCATCTCCAAGAAGGAGAAAACTCCTTTCTCGGTACAACCTCACGACCCCCCCCAACGACCCCCTTTTTGCTCCTTCATTATTTTTTTACTTCCCATTCTGCCCCAACCTTTTCCCTTATTTCCTTTTATTCCATGTTCATTTCTACGTTCCAAGTTTCGCCCTCCCCCTATATACGTTACTTTATTGGGTTTCAAGTTGCAATTCTGTATTTACGGAATTGCCACTCACCAAAGAACTTCTAAGTATTTACCATTCTGCCACTCACTCCTTGCTTTGCGTATCCAACCATAGTGATTAAGAGAAAAAAAAAGCAAAACTGGCCAATGGATCTAGATTTTTTATTGGATATCCGTCAACAAATGCAATTGATTCGAGAGAAGCTCAATGAGATTTAACGACACAGCACAGACATCAAAGCCCAAGCACAATCTACCTTCAACTATGTGATCTCAGCCATTGAGCAATAGATAGATGAGCCATAAGATGAGTCACCAATGCTGGAAGATGAGATGGCACCGTTGGAAGTTGAAGATCAACTTGTGAAAAAATTTAAATCGGTTGATCTCTTCAGTGAATCAGTCGATTTTATTTTTCCAATTCACTACTTCACCGATGAACTTCACATCGTGGATTTCATGGCATTCGATCACTGTTTTGATGGCAACTTCATATATGCAAGGATGGATACTAATCAATCAGTGTTGATTCTCCTGTTCTACAAAACTCGTGGACAAGTTTTTCCCAACACTAGGGGAATTGATGCAAATACGCACCCATAAAGCGATCCATACCCATATGGGTATCCAGACAGAGATGAACCGGATCCATATTTGACTATTTGATCTAGTAGGATTTTAGTAGTTATTTATTAAAATAATAACTTTAGTTTATTTTATTCTGTTTATTTTTTGGAAGTTGCATACATAGGACATAGTTAGAGTTGCTTTGGGATTTCTTTTTCCTTTTGAGCTAGTTTCTTTTTAGGATTTTTTTCCATGTTAGATTATTTTAATTTCCTATTTATATGTTTGTAACCGATTGAGAAGGATAGACTGAAGTATGAAGTTATGACTTATGAGTTGATATTGTGGTGTGTGCCTGTGGGCTATGTGTTTGCAATTCCCCTCTCTCCCTCCCTCCCCCCATCCCCTGCAACTCATGAGTTTTCTCAGGGATTTCTTCCCTACCCTACTGGCCCTCCATCAGTATATGGTTCACCAATGTCTTGATTTAGTGCTCCAAGCTTCCTCATAATTTGGGCTTATCTTACATCACAGTTCTTCGCTCCATCACAAAGTCACTACTCTCTTTTTCTCTGTCTTCAGTTCAGCAGTTGTGTCTATTGATATCCTCTTAATGAGATTTGATAGGAGGGAAAAAATTGAGAAACAGAGAGAATGAAACTATTTAGAGAAAATTGATTGCAATCCGATTGGACATGATTAGGGGCAGAACAGGAAAAAAAAAATCTTTTTGCTATTCTAAAAAAAGAGATCGTTATTTTTTTAAGAGAAAAGTGTGGTTGCCATGGTGGCTCTGCTTTAGTCTATCAACATGGCAGCTGCTTATTGGTGCAGCACCGAGATATCCGATATCCCTATGGTTGTGCAGTGGAGGATCAAGGTCCACTAGGCATAATCACCCCACCAAGCCAGATCAACAATCAAAAATCAACAACCTGGCTATCAACTCATCTCTCCAAGGTCAGTATTGGAATCTCATAATAGGACAGGAGGATGAGGTAAGCAACAGCTGCATAGGGAGAAGAAATAAGGCCTCCATTTGTCCTCTTTTAGATGAATACATTCAAATGTTAGAAACTTCTGCATGCATTGTAGGAGATTGAATTTTCTTTTTAGTAATTGAAGGAATAATTTTTTAAGATGAATAAGGAATCTATCAAGTCTAGATCTGTGCAACAAAATACAGAAAGGACCTAACAGCAATGCCACTATACACAGAAGATCTGCCAGGTTCCTTGCTTCCAATAATGAAGCCACTTTAGGAGTTATACATTCGATAGATGTGGTATACAGCATTGAGCCCTAGCCTTTAAAGAACTAAGGTTGCAAGACAGGTATTATACAAATAACAACAAAAAACAAACACATAGTAATCCCACATAAACAATACAAGCTTCTGGATCCGCTAAGAATACCACAATATTCTGAGGAAAAGCACTACTTAATGTGAACACAGAGAGATGTTTGAGGAACAAACCTTAATAATTAGGGATTGAAGAAAATCGATAACCTTTGGCACCCCTCCATGAATAATAAGCAACCCTGGTCTCATAAAAGCCTTCAGGCATACAACAGAATAAATTTCAAATCATTTCAAATAGTAACACAACCACAAAGTATAATAGAATGGCCCATACTTCAAAACTTTTGACATACAGCTTCCTTACTGGAAAAAAATTACAAAAAATTTGATAATTGGAACATGCAGATCAACAGAACAGAAGTCCGGCTTGTCAGAAATTTGCTGTATTGTTGCTGACAGGATAAAAATAAAGAAACAACCCTTGGCATATGAAAGCCAAATGGGGCTTGTTAGGTGCTGAGTTCCAAATGGTTGTGTGCACCAACTGTGCAGTTTTATTTGAGTTATACCCTCATAATGATTTTACTATAGATTCCACATTATTTTATAACATATATATATATATATATCAACTGTGCAGTTTTATTTGAGTTATACCTTCATAATAATTTTACTATAGATTCCACATTATTTTATAACATATATATATATATATATATTGTACAAATATCATCCACAAGGATCAGAAAAAGGCCAATTTTCAGATAGATTCAAATAGGCATCCAATAAAATTGATTTTCTTTAAGAATATTAAAATTTCATATAAAACAAAATTTCATATGCATACAGCCAACAGCACAGCTCCAATTCGTACATAATAATTATTTATCAAAACTGAAAAATAGAACAGAAATTCGTTCATTTGCATCAACCTTTCGAGGGGCTCATTCAAGACTTGCTCGAACAACTACTCAACAAAAAATAGAGCTTTGTTTTCGGCTCATTGGGATAGGGCAGGAAAAAGAGAGATTTTCATCGTTCGTGGATCACTCTGATAAATGCAATAATTCATGAAAAAATGGTATTCTATAGTTATACACGATCTGTACAAACAACACACAAAAAACCAACTTGTATTCTAGAAAGATAGTTTAAAAATCAAACTGATAAATAGTCCACACATTGGCTGTCCTTAAACAGTAAAGATGGTTTAAGACATACTGCAGTCTCACTTCAAGAATGGAAAAAAGGAACGAAAAATATGGATCAATCTTCTTCATCATCAAGTTCGTTCAATATAGTTTCAGCAGCAACTAAAAAACCTAGTACATTCAGTACAAATGGTAATCCAGATAGTGTACCTCGCTAGTTCATGTGAAGTTTTTTGCAATGAAAACCATACAGAAAAAAAAAAAAAAAAAAAAAAAGAATAACTTCGGAAATTAAATGAAAATAGATTTGGAGAGCAATTTGAACCTCATGGAATGCATAGAAATGTCATTCACCCAAACAAAGAAACTTTTCATGGCAGCAAGGTAAACCAAAGTGGTGGCTGGCTGCCTTATGTTATATACCAGGCCATAGTTTCCAAGTATCTGCCAATTTAACCAACGCACTGCGGGCGCGCACACACGCACGAGTAAAAATCAGAAACAACAGAAATTTATAACATCTGGAGGGCAAGACAACCATGCAAATATATAACATAAACCAAATAATAAACCAACTAGTCACCTAGGAGCTCAAGGAAAGCCTGATTGCCTTGGTGATGCCCCGACAACCATGCAAATAAAGGAATAGTAGTTAGAAACTTTTTGGTATGGTCTGGGATTACAACAAAGTCTGGTCTCCAACTATAATATCACATTGAGATTTTGAGTATAAATTTTAGTTTAAGAAGTGGTCTCTTTCGGAGTATTGCTTCTAAATCATGAATGGTACCATTTCCATAGAAAAAAAAATTGAGAATTTGGCATCTAAAGCAGCTTCAGAAGTATTTCAAAATCTACTGCATCGATGTCATTCAAACCGATAAATAAGCTCCCTTCTGCACAGGTTTTCTTTTCTTTTTTTATTTCCTTTTTTCCTAACCATGCTGGAAATCTTGGATTCCATCGTGCATAACAGTACCTACATTCTAAGAGTTAGTTGAAAGTAACATTCAGGCTACTGCTTTCAGTCTGAACATTGACACAGAATTCATACTTGAAGTCTTCACACTTAAGAATCAAAAGAATGTCCACGCAGAAGATGCTTCCAAAATACTTTTGCATTAGATTCTGAAATACTTTTGAACCTACCATTAATGCCCCATTCACTGCATTTTTATTAAAATAAAAAAAAAAAACCATCTATTCCAGTCATAGCATTGAAGACATCCAATCTAAATTTAGTTGACCTCTAATTCTATTAACTAGTTGGGAGAGGATTCCCCACACCAAGTGTGGGGAGAATCTCCCATGCCACACCAATGGTGGCACATGGAACAGTATCATCCACATTGGGCCCACGTATTAAGGGGAGGAGATAGAGAATAATAAATTAAACTCATGTGAGAGGGTGTACAGTACATTGGCTCCATGGAAAACTTTTTCCCTAATTATTTTTATCTCTTTTAATTCTAGTTCTAACATCCTAAAATCAGATGCTATTAATACCTTAAGTTTTTCTGTCCACTTCTACCGTTCTACTGCCTAAATAATTTTAATTGGTTTCCTACTTCATAAATTATACAAGGTATACAGATAATAAGCACCAGATTCTCCACTTACATATGCTTTCAATGAGCAATCAAACTCAAAAGTGTAATCATGCAGAAATGGGTTATTGGGTCATCAATTGACAAATTAAAAGAGAGGCAAATGGATCATGTCCAAAGAGCAGTCAAAATAGTGGCTGATGCATTAGTATTAACAAATGAGCCCCAACCATCCACATTTAGCAGTACGCGAATGCTCTGTCAGATTTCCTTGATCAATAAATCTGGCGTAAGACAAAAATTAAAGATAAACATTAATCAAAGAAATATCTAAGCACCTGGAAGGAAGGTGAGGATGCCAAGCATTAGGAGGCCATAGGCCTGTGATCTGTCACCTCCCATGTGGCCTGTGAAGATGAAGAAAGAAAGAAATAGAAGCATCACTCCAAGACATAGGAGGAAAAGTGCTAGGGCAATGGACTTCCATGGGATCCTATCTAAGGTCTTGGGAGTGTATCCAAACCGAGGATCATCTTCCCTTCCCCTATCACCATCATAATCCCTCTGTTCCTCCACAGGGAGAGGGCTGTATTGAACATTGCGCCTAGAAGTCATACCAATCAGTCCCAACGGTACAATTCAAGTGATAATGTCCACAGAGATGTGAAGCTCAAAATTCAAATCAATTTGAAAACTTTATCAGGCAGCAAACAAAATGGACCCTGCAAAGAAAAATATGGAAGAGTAAATTAAACTACATAAAAAGTAAAGAAAGGTACAAAATCCATACAAAGAAAGCCTCAACATTTGAACATAATTTGCAACATAGCCCAAACAAATTCACTAAAAAAGCATTGCTCATTAGACATAGTTGTTACTATTCCTAAGCTATGCATGTCTTTCCTCACCGCTTCTCCTAGATTCATTTTAAGCCTACCCCTGGCTCTTACAACCTCCTTCAATCTGAATCAAATCATCCCTCCATGCTGGGGCATTCGAAGGCCTCCATGCAACCTCAAATGACTTTCTCACAATGTATCATGTATCAAAGTTATTCCTAAATTAACTCTAATTTGTTCATTCCTCATTTTATCCTTTGCCACCTCAAATGACTTTCTCACAATGTATCATGTATCAAAGTTATTCCTAAATTAACTCCAATTTGTTCATTCCTCATTTTATCCTTTCTAGTTTAACCACTCATCCATTTCAACATCCTCATTTCAGCTACATTAGTTTATTTATATGTTGTTTCTTCACTGCCCAGCATTCATATCTATACATCATTGCTGGTCATATAACCACAACAACAAATTCAACCTTATTCCAACTTAATGTGGTTAACTACATGGATCATTGCCTTCCAATAGGCTCTATACAATGTCATACTTGGGATAAGACGAAGACTATGCATGCCATTCCACACCATTTCGTCTAAGGTCATTTTAGGCCAGCCCCTAGGTCTTTTTTCTGGTCGTATAAATGTCCTATAAAATTTTCATCATCAAATTCAGGAAGCAAATGCATGCTCCATGGCCTCTCAAGTTGCAACTACTACATGGGGTCGGCTACATGGATCCTTGCCCTCCAACAGGCTCTATACAATGTCATACTTAGGACAAGATGAAGACTATGCATGTCATTCCACACCATTTCATCTAAGGTCATTTTAAGCCTGCCCCTAGGTCTGTTTTTTGGTCGTATAACTATCCTATAAAATTTTCATCATCAAATTCAGGAAGCAAATGCGTGCTCCATGGCCTCTCAAGTTGCAACTACAACATGGGGTCGGCTACCTGGATCCTTGCCCTCCAATAGGCTCTATCCAAGGTCATACTTGGGACAAGACTAAGACTATGCATATCATTCCTCACCACTTCGCCTAAGGTCATTTTAGGCCTGCCCCTAGGTCTTTTTTCTGGCCTTATAACTGTCCTATAAAATTTGTATCATCAAATTCAGGAAGCAAATGCGTGCTCCATGGCCTCACAAGTTGCAACTACTACATGGGATTATTATTTTACGAAGCTTTAATTACTTCCTCCAATTTTTGGGATAAAAAAAATGCAACTAAAACTAGGCTTCATTTCTTTCCCCAGTCATTCGATACAGGTAAGTCCGTAAGTGCATTAATGTTGGCCCTAGCTCCTGAGAGCATATGGTGTTCACCAAATAGAAATTAATTTATAGTTATCAAACAAAATATGAATAGGCAATAGAAATGGTTACCTTATGACAAAACCCTAAACCATGTTGCTCAATTTAACTAAAAACCCCAGTATGAACCAAGAATCAGATCTACAGAAATCAAGAACACAGCAAGTTTCAGGAAGAACTAATCCCAAATCAAAACTAAAACAATGCTCCTACAACTCCAATATCAAAATCCTTAGGCTCTATTTGAAGTGCAAAATTATCAGATGAAGTACCTGCACTCTTTTGCATGATGGCTACTGCATCCCGACTCTGTTTTATTTTGTTACACTCTTTATAACTATTCTGTTTTACCAGAGTTCCTTCCTTTGGGAGCCCAAATTAGGCCTCTGAACTCACCCTTGGCAGGGAGATGAATACTGGCTCTTACATGAAACGGAAAAGTGGGCCGAGTGACTTACCAACTGGTTGGCCCTTTAAGATCAAAGGGCCCCGATAAAGAGACATAAACAGAAGGAACGGAAATCAAGAAAACTGCTAGTTCCAGGAAGAACTAACCCCGAATCAAAAGTAAAAACAATGTTCCTAAAACTCCAATATCAAAATCCTTAGGCTCTATTTGAAGCGCAAAATTATCAGATGAAGTACCTGCCTGTTTTGCATGATGGCTACTGCATCCCGACCCTATTTTATTTTGTTACACTCTCTCGGATCTTGAAGGAAGTTGGCATTGTCGCACTGTTAAACAGTCAAACTGGGCCCCAAGCAAACACTAGTGACAAAGGATCTCTTTTATATAATTTCTATTTTGTAATTGTGATCAATTTCTGAGAAATAATTTACAAGAATAAGTTATGGACCATAAATAATAACCATTTGGTTATTACTAGACAGTATATGTTATAGAATGAAAAATGGATTTGGTATACCATTGTGCAAGTTAAACTCTGTAATTTTTTATTCTCTATTCCTTTGCATAATTTCATCAAACATGTGAGATGCATTGCATGCTCAAGGCTTTGAAGATTAGTGGAGGTCATGCATTGATGGGAGGAGGAGGGGTAGCCATACCCAATTGTAATTTTGAAGAGAGAGAGAGGACGGGGATAGGTGGTATTCCTGGAAGTAGTTGATCCACCATTTCTGAATCTAAAAGTAACACGTAAACACTCTTTAGAAGCCTATTGTCCTGCCATAGTAACCTACTACTCTTCAGGAGCCACAATCTTTGATGGTCCTGCCCGAGTTGAAGCGGCTGATTGAAGTTCCTCAAATGCTTGAAGAACTGCATTATCGGATATCAATTTAGGAGAGAAGATCTTATTGTAGACTACATAGTTGCAATAAAGCCAAATTGTCAAATTGCAATGGCCCAGCATCGATGGTAGGAGTTAAAGCTTGCCTTCAAAGATGTTAGAATGTTCCCAACTGCTAGAATGTTCCAACTGCTTATGTAAAATGGAGAAGAAAAGCTGTGATATGGACAAGCTTGTAGATTGATACCCCCCCCCCCAAAAAAAAGGCAATCTATGGTCAAAGATAATCCCCTAGAGTCAAAGATCCATGGGGTGGGCAAGCAGTCCCAAAGTAATTTTCATCTGAAGATTTGATACTTAGAGAAAGTATGGGAAGATGCCAGAGGCAGAATCAGTTTGACTCACTAAGCTCAGGATGGTTTATGGCATTGTGGCTTCCAACCTATATGCCGAAACCACAGGGTTATTCCCGAGGATGTAAGTTACCAAAGGCTTCATAAGGGTGATCCAGGAGAGGAATTGGCAATGGTTTTGAGGACTATATCAGCTGTCCAAATATGCTGTAAATGTTGAATATTACAGTCCCTGTTTTGAAGTATAAGATCATCAGAAACTTTCTCATTTGTTGGAGATTCAGGTTGGGTGGAATTGGAGGAAGAGGAATGAGACAATAAGGAACCCAAGGATGGCCAACGTCAGTCATTCTAAAGGCTTGGCTATGATGGGTTTCTCTTTCTAATCAGATGAAACCGGACCCTTCATGTGTGCCTGTATGTGCGAAATGAAAACTTTGTACACAAGGTTTTTGTACACCATTCTATTTGGAGCTATGTACAAAAAGGTTTTTTTTTTTTTCCTAGCTGAACTTCCCTAAAACCCACACCAGACAGCCATTTGTGAATTTTTAATGCTTTCAATGAGTCGAGTTTCAGAAAAGCCCTAAGTGAATCGAATCACAAATCACACCATGATTGCGATTAAGATCGCCAATGTTATGGGGTCTGGAATTTATCATACAAAACAGAAGCATAATCACAATTATTCAGGCCTTTTCACCCACATCAATGAGGAAAAACCAAAACGGGAAGCGGAGGAAGGAAGAGAGAGAGAGAGAGAGAGGGGACGTTTACCTCCTCCGGATTTATCGACCGACGTCGGAAGAGAAGGGGAGAGGGTGACCGGTGACTTGGCGTTCAGGATCAGGCCTGGATGTGGAAAAGAGTCGCAGTCAAGCAGTATGTCTAAGGCTCCCTAAAACTCTTTTAAGACTGAAGGATAACTGCAAACCGTCGTCCAACGGAAAATAGCCATGTTTAAGGGCAAATGTGAAATTTCGATGCTTCTTGAAGGGAATTTACCATCACTCCCCTACACTTGGTCTATATTTACTAAAACTCCCCTACTTTTTATTTTTTTACTGATACTCTCCCTTGCTTTTGAACTTTTATATCTCTTTCTTCCCTGCTCTTTTTAAATACCCAGATTGCCCCTCCTTTTCACCTGATAACTTCTTTTTTACTTAGATAAAACCGGGTAACCCGTTAAATCCTCCTCCTTCCTCCTTTTGTTGAAAAACCACTTTGAGCTAGTTGATACCCCACCGTTGCCGCCCTTCCCAATTGCCATCTTGATTCCCGTTTTACTATTTGGAAGAAGAGAGAAAGAGATAACAGAGGAAGAGAGTAGGAAGGGGAAGGGAGGTAGATCGCCAGCGGAAAGGGAAATCACCTAGTATACCGTTGTCTGCTAATGGAAAAAATAGGGTGGGCCATCTTCATCATCAATGTTTGTTGCAATGACTTCTCAACTCCAGAAGAACAACTCGAGGACCACATTTCTTCCCAAAAAAAAAAAAAATCTAAATAAATAAAAGTTGAACAAATCCCCAAAAGACAGAAGAGACCGGATGATTATCACAGCAACTACAAGGATTATTTTGGCTTCTTTGAAGGGTTTTGTGAAAGGGAAGGAAAAGAATGAGAAAGTCTCTGAAGCTGAGAAGGGATCTCCGATTTGCTAATTCCTAAAGCTTTAAACCCATCTCCCTCCCCCTATTTGTTGAAGCTAAGGTTGTATCGTTTGAATCATGGATGAAATGAAATTTTAATGGAAGAAATCTCTTGCTCTTTCGGTAATGTAGTGACTGTAAGATATAATGATCCATTATGTTACAATATCGTTGATGTCTTCTCAATTGCTCTGCAGCCATTACTTCTTTTCCTCAAGTTCTCATAAACCCGTCGTTTGTGCCTATTTCTTCGGCTAATTCCCCCTTTTCATCCGACAAGGTTGGTGAGATGAAGCTAGACGTTTCTCCATTTTCTCCAATTAATTTCCCTTTTCCATTGGATGACGACGAGAGTCTGGGTGAGGAGAATAGTTGATTCCCCAACAAGTTTTGAATAACCCCCTTTGCTGGGATTTTTTGGCTCTTTTATTTGGAGGGGGGAATAACGATGAAGAGAAGTTATCCGTCAAAGGCAAAGACACAGGGCAGTAAAGCAATTGGTTTAACATGTTACAAGTGAGAAAATAGGGTAATTTATACATTTAAAAAGAACAGGGGAGAAAGAGATGTAAAAGTCCAAAAGTAGGGGAGTATCAGAAACAAAGTAAAAGATAGGGAAGTTTTAGTAAATATAGGCCACGTGTAGGGGAGTGATAGTAAATTCCACTTTATTGAAAAAAAAAAAAAAAAAAGTGAACACGTTTTTTTTTTTTTTTTTGATAAGCAAAAGAAAAGCATGCATGAGTTCAAAGAGATCAAGTTATATGCTGGATCATACCTAATTGTAGGTAATCCAATAGTTATGGTTTCATACGCTAGATACTTAAGTTCAGCTAGGGACAAGTGTCCAGTTATATTACAAAAGGTGGGGTACTTAGAATGAGTCTCTATTTCATGGCATAGCATAACTAGAGTTGCAGGCCATAACTCCAAAAGTTTTTGAAACTGCTTTGCAAAAAGAAGATCAATCTCCATCGCATCACTCCATACTTGATCCACAACCCAATTGTTCATTCTCGCTCGAGCCATCCCTTGATGGATTCCTAGAGCCTCCGCCTCACCACTTTTTCATGTCAACACATAGTTTGCTTCCCATAAGATATCGTTGTTTTGAGATATAAATTTAAAAGCCCATGCAAACAGCTCTGATTTTTCATCTTTGATACTTGTAATGATTAAAACATTTGAGGTGGTTTGTAAATTTGATGGACTTGATGGGGGTGCTAACAAAGGGGTTGGAGTTGATACCACCTGATCTTTTGAAGTTTTTGTGATACTGTTCGCGATCCAAAATTCAATTTCCTTAAAGATCCCTATGGCGTCATGTTTATGAGTGGAGAACAAGGTTTTATTTCTATAGCTCCAAAGAAAGTAACAAGTTATTATTAGTACAAAAAAAAAAAAAAAAAACCATTTCAGATATTTTTTTGGGATAAAATCTGATGCTGATGAGAAGCAAAAAGAAACTAACTCCTTGGTGGAGTTGCATGGGAGACGATTCGGTTTGAAACCTAGGGTCCCCGAAGTCCAAATCTTATTTGCAAGTTCACACTCAGACAAAATATGAAAAGTAGATTCTCTCTAAGAGAGGCAAAAGGAACAAAGAGGGCCAATTTCCACCCATTTTGACAAAATATCCTTTGTCGGGAATCCTTTATTGATCATTCTCCAGAAAAATAACTTAAACTTCAGGTGGATATTGATTCTCCAAAAGAATCACCACCATTGAGAGTAAGGAGAAGAGCAGCAACCCCTGTTTGAGCAGCCATTGAAGCTAGTTAGTGATCTAGTTTTAAGAAATGTTGCTGCTAACTTAGTTGAGAAGGATCCATCCTTCGAGAGGAGGCACCACCACTTGTCAGGTAGGTGAGATAATGGGGTTTGAACAATTATAGTGGCTCCATTGGCAGGAAGCATGGTGTTTAATAGATCTAAGTTCCAAATATTGTTCAGAGTGACAGAACTTGTGGGGATGTTTGGAAAGTTGGGTGCATTACTAGTAATACAGGTTTCATGTATTTCAATTGTTTTGTTTTGTGATCGGACCCATGGATTGAACCAGAATGAGGTGGTAGCTCCATCTTCAATCTTTTGAACAACAATGGTTTTCATAATTGGGAGAATAGTGGTGATGCTATTCCAACAAGGAGATCCCCTAGCTTTTAAAGTTTTAGGGTTAAAGATGGATCTCTTTGCAAAGTACTTAGATTTAAGGATTATGGCCCAAAGACTGTCCATATTGGAGAGGAGCCACCAACCAAGTTTGAGGAGCAGTGCCTTGTTTTGAGTTCCACATATCTGAATCCAAGGCCACCATGAATTTTTGGTCGGCAAATCTTGTTCCATCCAATAAGATGAGGTCTTCTATTGTTTTCATCATCACCATTCCAAAAATGAAGTAGAATTGAATCTATAGATTTGCAAACATTTTTTGGAAATGTAAAACAAGACATAAGATATGATGGTATAGAGGCGAGGGAAGATTGAAGAAGTATACCGCGCTTTGTACCTGGAAACATGGTTGTAAAACTCGAATTGGATCCAAATCAGTATCAGATCAGTATTCGCCTTGACCGATCTGCTACTGATCTCAATTTTTCGCATATAGCCTAGAAATAAAACAATCCATTGAAATGAGATATTGACAAAAGTGGACCCTACCATGAACGAGAAGCCAATAAACTTGAATCTAAAAAGGATGAGAAACCTTGAATGGTTGTGATTAAGAGATGGCGTACAACTATTTGTATCGTCTACACTCTATACTCTTCAAAGACTTGTGTATGTTCTGATGCATGGTTTGAGAAGTATCAAGAATGGGATTAGTCAAGGCCGATATCAGTCCTAACCAGCCTGATTGGACAGAAATATTCTTGATTTACATTTTAAAATCAATTTTTGAATCATTATACCTTTCATTTGTATCGATTCATTAATACGGTATCGACCAAAAATGAGGATCGATCCAGGTTGATTCGATCTAATTCCTCAAACTATGTTTTGATGTCTTTTTCTTAAAGATGAGTGATGAGCACAATAATGTGTGAAATCTTACGGATATAAGTGAACATTTTGCCCAACTTTGGATAGTACTACTTATATATATATATATATATATATATTAGTTTCCAAGTCTACAAGAGAATGTGTTTAAAGTGAATCAAAAACCGATCCAAGCTTGAACTAACTTGTCCAAAGGTGGGACCCACTCATTGGTATCACATCCTCCTTCCTACAAAATCTTAAAGATTGTTCTCTCTCCTTGCCACCTCACAAGATTATGAAGATGCTATGCATAGATTCCTTTATGATTTAGTCAAAATTGCAAGATATTGGTTAATATTGCAGTGAAGGAATAGAATTTGTTAATTTTAGAAACAGATTCTCTCTTTTCTCACACAATATCTCAGAGAATGAAGATTTTTACTAAGATTTAATTTAATTTTATTTTTTTCTTTTCTTAAAGAAGACTTGTAGAAGGAAAGAAGCAAGATCAAAGCCCTATAAAAGCCCCTTCCTCCCCTCCTAGAAAAATTATTCCCCTTTAGTTTATTTTCTAGTTTATGCTTAGTCCTCTTCTCTCTCTCCCTCTCTCACTCTCTTTAGTTTTAGTTCTTCTTTATTTTTGTTTCAATCACTTTTGTAATAGATTTTTATTTCAATTAATGCAAGCACTCTTTTATTTTTATTTAGCCATTTTATGTTTATGGTTCATGCAATTGAGTTGTAATTTTTAAAGTTATAGTTATAGGCTTAGATCTAGGTGACAAGATCACAAGCTGTGGAAAATCTTTTTTCTTTTTCAATTTCAGTTTTTTTTTTTTTCAAAATTTGTTTTCTCTAGGCTTAGAAATTTTAGATTTGGTTCATTCCAGATCTGGTTTTTAGGGTTGGCAGTATCTCAAATCACCCAAGCTTTCAAGTTCAAGCATTAATCCAGGTAGGTAGGCTTCTTCAATAGTCTTGTCTCCCACCTCTCATTCCCTCTTCTGACTATCATTTCTTTCTTAATTTAGGATTTTAATTTCAGTCATTACATTATTGCTTTCCCTTTCCCCCAAGGTTTATAGCTAGTGTATGTGTTGGTTTTGCCCCTCCTAGCCATAGAACCATCATTTTATTGTTTTAATTTTAATTGCCTCCATTTCCCTAAAGCCAAGTAGAGTAATACTTATAAGAGTGACTCTCTAATCAAGTAGGGAAGCTTATATTATGATACATCCCTCGGGCTAAGTAGAGAAACCTACTTGTGAGCCTCCTCTAGCTTTATCCCCTTTCTTTTACTTTATTTTTATTTTAGTATTTTTTTTTCTTCATTGCTTTTTAATTGCATGGGTTATTTATTTTCAGTTATTTATTTATTCAATTTTAATTACACGGATTTCGTATTTAAATTCTTAGACGACGAATGGTTAAGACGTTATTTTAGATACATATGTTTAGGACGGTAGTTAGAATTAGATCACAACCATTAATCGGTTCACTTTCGTATTATTAAAATAATCAAAAAATAAAGTCACTGCTCTCCCTGTGTTTGACCCATAGCTACACTGATCCATACGCTTACGGTTACGTTTTAAATCCTACCAAGTTTTTGACGACATTACCGGGGAGACAGTTCCATGTTATTTTTCACTTTCTTTTGGTAAATTGGAGTGCTTTGTTTGCTTTGTTTTCTTTTTGTTTTTCTTTTAATGAATTCCTGAGAAGAACAAATTGCAATAGTAGTTGTATCGGTGGAGATCGCCAAGCCTCACAGTATAATAAAGACAGGTTTCACCCTGTAGCAGTACCTTAGGAATTGACCTGAGCAACCCTGGATCCCTACCAGTAAGCTCCCAAAAAGCAAAAATAAAAACTAAAAAAAAAAAATTCTTTTAATTCTTTTATGCTTGTCTTACGCTAGTTGTGGGTAGTTTTCTGTTGCATAAGTGTGTGGACCCGTGATTCTACAAATCATTTAGTAAGAATACCTATTTTAAGAATGACAAAACAACCTAAGCCTACTTTAAAGTATAGATTCTACCCAGCCATGGTAACCCAATCTTCTTACATTAGATTACCAGCTGCCATGGGAAACAACTATAAGCTTAAAACTCAATTCATCACTATGTTACCCCACTTCCATGGGCTATCCTTCGAAGATGCTTATTTGTTCCTGAGAGAATTTAAGGAGGTTTGTGTCCTCATAAAGATAAAATAGCTCAGTGATGATGCTGTTAAACTTAGATGCATTACCTTTCCGCTCAAGGATGGAGCAAAAAGATGGCTATATGGACTGCCAACTAATTCCATTACCACATGGGATCAGTTTACGGTATCGTTCTTGAGAAAAAAAATTTCCTTGCATAAAACAATCAAACTTAAGAGCGAGATCAAGCAGTACCGAAAAAAACCTCAAGAGTCATTTTTCAGACTCATGGAAAGGTTCCAAGACCTTCTCCAATAGTGTTTCCATCATGGTATTGACAAATGGCATCTTTGCCAAATAATTTATGAAGGGATAGACTACCATACCAAGCAGATATTAGAGTCTATGTGTCATATAGGCGTCACAGCTTATGTGGAAGAAAATGAAGCTTGAAACTTTTTGATTGACCTAGCTGAAAAGACAAGAGAATGGGAATCTATTCAGGAAAGTGAGAGAACTATAGGAGGTAGATGGTACTATGTCGATGGGATAGTAGCCAAGGAGGCCCATTTAGATAGCCTCATTAAGAGAATAGAAGCCCTTGTCCCTAAAGCACATGCGCCAGTCCACCAAGTCCAAAATCAGGTCTCTATGTGCAATTGGTGTCACTCCCCTGGACATGTAATGGAAGAATACCCAACAGTTCTGGGGGCAATGAAAGTGTTAATGTTCTTTACCTGAACAACCCGTTTAACAACACTTACAATCCAAGGTGGAGAAATCACCCTAAATTTTTCATAGAGCCAAGGGAATCAAGGAGACCCATCCAAATTTCACAACCAAGGGCAGCCTAGTCCCTAGATGCCCAATTCTGCACCACTACGTAATTCTTTCCTTCGGCCTAATCTAGATCCTTAGTCAAATTTTGCTAGGCCCCTTCTCTAAGCACCTTATCAATAACCCTCGGGGTTTACATCCACTGGAGAGGCAGCAACAATTAGTGAGTTAGAGAAAAACATGGCCCTTTTCTTGACAAGCCACAATAATGTGGAGAGGCAACTCACCCAACTTGTCACAATCATGCATGAGAAGGAGAAAGAAAAATTACCTAGTCAACCAGAGCCGAATCCTATACTTCAGGTGTTGATTCCACAAGGGCTACCTACTCCTCAGCTCAATGTTGTATAGAGTCAACAACATCAAGGGCTCTCCAATCAGTGTAATGGGGTATATACCCTACGGAATGGCCTAGAGTATCTACGGAATGGTACCATTCCTTCTCCACTATCTAACCTTTCTATTAACCCTCCGACTATCGAGGCTACTACTATGCCTCCCATTCCAGGTTCACCAGATGGACCTGAAGAAATTAAGGATGATTTGGTGAAAGCCATAAAAAAATGATTCTATTTATGAGAGAACTTCTGATAGTGTTTATGTTCCTCCTGTCCCCTATCCTAACCATTTGATGGATAAGAAGAAGATAGCTTCAATGGAAAAAAATTTAGAAGTCTTTAAGAAGGTAGAGGTAAACATCCCTCTTTTGGATGCCATAACTCAAATCCCAGCCTATGCCAAAGTCCTCAAAGACTTATGCATTCACAAGCGCACCACAAGTGTGCTCAAAAAGGCGTTCTTGGCAGTAATATCAGTTTAATGATCACACAACCTATAGCAGCCAAGTATAAGGATCCCAGGTGTCCCACCATCTCTTGTGTCATTGGCAACACTCATATTGATCATGCCCTACTTGACCTTGGTGCAAGTGTGAACTTTCTACTTATCATGTTTATTAACAACTTGGATTGGGAGATTTGAAAGCCACAGGGACCACTCTCCAGTTGGCTGACCATTCTGTCAAGATTCCGAAAGGGATGGTCGAAGATGTCCTACTAGGGATAAGATCCTTATCATACTTGGAAGATCATTTCTGGCTACCAGAAATGCATTAATCAATTGTCAAAATAGTCTACTAAGGATATCTTTTGGCAACCACACTATGGAGTTCAACATGTATAGGTTAGGTAAGCAACCCATAATTTCTACTGATGATATTAATGAAGAGGTCAATATGCTTGAGGATTTTTCTGATGATATTGTTAAAACTTTTGACATTGACTTTGATTCAGAATTCTAAAAGTGTATGGAAGAATTAGAGGATGATACTGAAAATTTCTTCTTCGAGGTTTGGAGCCTTCATACACCCATGGAGCCCATTGGCCTTCTATCAAATTCTCTTCCTAAACCCTCAATTGTTGAGCCCCTAAGCTTGATTTGAAAGAGTTGCCCTCTAACTTAAGGTATGCCTTCTTAGGAAAAGATCAAACTCTATTAGTTATTATCACCTCAGATTTAACTTCAAGTCAAGAGGAAGAGTTGATCAAAGCTTTAAAAGAAAACAAGGAAGCCTTTGGTTGGACCATGACAGACATTAAAGGAATTAGCTCCTCAATCGTTTAACATCATATTCACCTCATGGAGGATTCAAAACCTTCTAGGGAACCAAAAAGAATGGCTAATCCTATAATGCAAGAAACTAGCAAGAAAGAGATCCTAAAGTGCTTGGATCATGGTATCATATACCCTATTTGTGATAGCGAATGGGTAAGTCCAGTGCACGTGGTATCAAAAAAGTCAAGGGTACAGTAGTCCAAAATGTTGAAAATGAGTTAATCCCTACCCGTGTCCAAACAGGATGACGTTTGTGCATTGACTACAGGAAGTTAAATGCGACAACTTGGAAAGACGACTTTCCTTTACCTTTCATTGATTAAATGTTAGAGCTGCTAATTGGACATGAGTATTATTGTTTTCTTGATGGTTATTCCGGCTATAATCAGATTCCCATTGCCTTAGATGACCAACACAAGACCACCTTTACATACACCTATGGAACCTTTGCTTATCGATGTATGCCTTTTGGGCTTTATAATGCCCCTGTCACGTTCCAAAGATGCAGATGAGTATTTTCTCTGATATGGTGGAACACTTTTTAGAAGTATTTATGGATGATTTTTATATTCATGACTTATCATTTTCTAATTGTTTGCATCATCTTTCTTTAGTACTCAAACGATGCAAAGCGACTAATTTAGTCCTCAATTGGGAGAAATGTCATTTCATGGTTACACAGGGCATAGTATTGGGTCATGTCATTTCCAAAGAAGGGATCAAGGTTGATAGAGCTATGGTGGACTTAATTTCTAATTTACCACCTCCCAAGTCAGTTAAGGAGGTTCGTTCCTTCTTAGGTCATGCAGGGTTCTATTGTCGGTTCATCAAGAACTTCAGTCACATGGCTAGACCTCTCACCAATCTTTTGGCTAAAGAGTAACCCTTTAAATTTCTAGTGAATGCCTCATATGCTTTGAGTAATTAAAGAAGTTGACTACAACCCCCATTATTCAAGCTCCCTTATGGACTGAGCCCTTTGAATTAATGTGTGATGCATCTAATTTTACTATAGGGATAGTTTTAGGGCAGAGAGTTGATAAACTTTCTCATATTATCTATTATGCTAGTAGAACTCTCAATGATGCACAGCTGAACTACACCACAACTGAAAAATAATTTTTAGCTGTTGTATTTGCATTAGAAAAGTTTCATGCATATCTAATAGGTTCTCATGTAATTATTTACACTGACCATGCAGCTATCAGATACCTTATTCAGAAAAAGGATGCCAAAGCACGTCTTATCAGATGGGTTTTGCTTTTGTAGGAATTTGACTTAGAAATTAAGGATAAGAAAGACAGTGAAAATTTCGTTACAGACCATTTGTCCCGGTTACCCAATTCTTTGACTGTGAATACTCTAGTTAACGAGCATTTTCCTGATGAGTAACTCTTTGCAGCATTTAGTGAGCCTTGGTTTACAGATATTGTAAATTTTTTAGTTACAAATAAGACCCCGGATCATTGGTCTTCTCAAGAGAAGTAACCGTTTCACTCATAGGTTAAGTATTTCTTTTGGGATGATCCTTACCTTTTTAAATTATGCCCTAACCAAATTATCCGAAGATGTATCCCTGATCATGAGCACTATTCTATTCTTTTCTTTTGCCATGATCAGGTTTGTGGCGGCCATTTTGGGTCTACTAAGACTACGGCCAAGGTATTGCAATGTAGATTTTATTGACCCAGTCTCTTCAATGATGCCTTTGCTTATTGTAAGGCTTGTCCTTTTTGTCAGTCTTTAGGAAAAATCAGTAGAAAGAATATGATGCATCTCAATCCAATCCTCGTGGTTGAAGTTTTTGATGTTTGGGGAATAGATTTTATGGGCCCCTTCCCTAAGTCATGTGGATATGAATATATTTTGTTGGTTGTGGACTATGTGTCTAAATGAATTGAGGCCCGTGCTTATAAGACCAATGACCATAAGGAGGTTATTCAATTCTTAAGGGAAAACCTTTTTTTCCCGATTTGGTACCCCTAGAGCTATCATTAGTGATAGAAAAAAATACTTTTGTAATAAGCCTTTTGAGGCCTTAATGAAGAAGTATGGGATTACCCACAAGTTGGCTATCCCGTACCACCCCCAAACCAGTTGGCAGGTAGAAGTGTCCAACAGACAGATAAAGCAGATTCTAGTGAAGACAGTTGACCCAAATCGAAAGGATTGGTCTAACCGTCTGTTGGATGCTTTGTGGGCGTATAAGACTGCTTACAAGACCATACTTGGTCAATCCCCATACCATTTGGTATACGGAAAAACCTGCCACCTTTCTGTTGAGTTAGAGCATTGTGCCTTTTGGACGATTAAGAAATTCAATTTTGATTTTTCTATCGCAGGAGCTCATAGAGGTCTCCAACTATCTGAGTTGGAGGAATTGCGAATGATGCATATGATAGTGCAAAACTTTCCAAGGAAAAGACTTAAGCTTTTCATGATAGGCACCTTGTTAGGAAATCTTTTATGCCTGGTGATAAAGTCTTGTTGTATAATTCTAGATTGCATATCTTTCCAGGAAAACTTCGTTCTTGGTGAGAAGGTCCTTACCTTGTGCAAACAGTATTCCCCCATGGTACCATAGAAGTTATGAATCCATCCACTCAGGAAATTTTTAAAGTTAATGGGCACTGTCTGAAGCCATTCCTTGAGTTGCCTTCAATGCATAATGCAAAGGTCATGATTCTCCATGAGCCTCTTTATGATGATATTTGATCCCATTTGGTAATTTCCTCTCCTTTGTCTTTCTTGTTCTATTGTCTTATTATTTTATTTTTCTTTTTCTGCGTTGAGGTCATTGCACAATTTAAGTATGGGGGAGGACTTAACTACTTGGAACTTAAGGTTACTTTTAAGAGTTTTCTGATGCTTTATAGTTTATACACACCCTACAAAAAAAATTTGAGATCTAGGACCCATCTTGGTACTATAATCCCTATTGAGAGGATGGTCATGAGTATATGTCTTTAAGTGGGACCTCACTTAAATGACTTAGAGATACTTGTCTTAAGATGTAGGATCATTTGTTAGTTGGTGTATTTATTCTTAGGTTAGGAGTTGAGATCATATTCTTGGCATGGTATAAAAATATATGATATGGATATGCAAAGAAAATGAAAATTGGTCAAAAAGTAGAAAGTAAGTATAAAATTTGTAGGTGCTAGACAAAACACTGTGCCTTATGAAGTGGGGTGTTTTGATCAAACCTCTTAGGAATGACCACTTCTACAAAGAACTTAGCATCATTGTCTTTGTTGGCATATGCATAAAGTGAAGCTACTTAGTAATTTGGGTTTCTGGTGTTTGCTTCCACCATGTTATTCAGGCCAAATGTAGTAGAGTAGAATGAGTTCTCTACTAAAAAAAAAAAAAGATACCATTATGCCTTGTGGTTTATGATTGGTCAATGCTCCAAAACCCTAGTTCATGGTCCCTACCTTATAATGTGGTTTGCCTTAGGATTGGTCGTGCTTTAGAAGATATAATGGTCGTCCCTGTTTGAGATGTATGATTGTTCCTAAATCTAGATGGAGTATTAAAGTTCAAGTGTGGGGGTTCCTCGGTTGATGTGCTCTAATTGAAAGAGGGTGTGTGTTTTGTAATCATTGAAAGCTTTAAATGGTAATTTTTCAAGTTAATTTGAATTTTAGGTGTATATTCACTGCAAACACCCACGAGACGTAACTCATCCACTAGGGTAACTTAGGGGTTTAAAGGCTTGTTGCACGTGCTAAATGCAACTGTGATTCCTACGAAAGTGAGTTAGGCTTTTTCTTTCGTTTCTTTATTTATTTGTCTTGCTCGAGGAAGAGCAAAAGTCAAGTATGGTGGAATTTGATGAGCACAATAATGTATGAAATCTTAGGGATATAAGTGTATATTTTGCTCCACTTTGAATAGTACTACTTCTATTTTTTATTTTTTTTTTAGTTTCCAAGTCTACAAGAGAAAGTGCTTAAAGTGAATAAAAAACCGGTCCAAGCTTGAACTAACTTGTCCAAAGGTGGGACTCACTCATTGGTACCACATCCTCTCTCCTACAAATCCTGAAGATTATTCTCTCTCCTTGCCACCTCACAAGATCTTGAAGATGCTATGTAAAGATTCCTTTCTGATTTAGTCAAGATCGTAAGATATTGGTTAATATTGTAGAGAATGAATAGAATTTATTAATTTTGGAAACAGATTCTCTCTTTTCTCACACAATATCTCAGAGAATGAGGATTTTTACCAAGAATTAATTTTATTTTATTCTCTTTCTTTTCTTAAAGGAGACTTGTAGAAGGAAGGAGGCAAAACCAAAGCCCTATAAAAGCCCCTTTCTCCTCCCTCCTAGAAGGATTATTCTCCTTTAGTTTATTTTCTAGTTTATGCTTAGTTCTCTTCTCTCTCTCCCTCTCTCACTCTCTTTAGTTTTAGTTCTTCTTTATTTTTGCTTTAATCACTTTTTAATGACTTTTTATTTCAATTAATGCAGACACTCTTTTATTTTTATTCAGCCTTTTATGTTTATGATTTATGCAATTGAGTTGTAATTTTTAAAGTTATAGTTCTAGGCTTAGATCTAGGTGACAAGATCATGAGCCGTGGAGCATCTTTTTTTTTCAAGTTCAATTTTTTTTTTCAAGATTTGTTTTCTCCAGGCCTAAAAATTTCAGATTTGGTTCATTTTCAGATCTGGTTTTTATGGTTGGCAGTATCTCAAATCACCCAAGCTTTCAAGTTCAAGCATTGATTCAGATAAGTAGGCTTCTTCAATAGTCTTCTCTCCCACTTCTGACTACTATTTCTTTTTTAATTTAAGATTTTAATTTCAGTCATTACATTATTGCTTTCCCTTTCCCCCAAGGTTTATGGCTAGTGTATGTGTTGGCTTTGCCCCTCCTAGCCATAGAACCATCATTTTATTGTTTTTATTTTAATTGTCTGCATTTCCCTAAAGCCAAGTAGAGTAACTCTTGTAAGAGTGATTATCTGGTCAAGTAGGGAAGCTCATATTATGATGTAACCCTCGGGTTAAGTAGAGAAACCTACTTGTGAGCCTCTCTCAAGCTTTATCCCTTTTATTTTACTTTATTTTTATTTCAGCATTTTTTTTCCTTCATTGCTTTTTAACTGCGTGGGTTGTTTATTTTTAGTAATTTATTTATTTAATTTTAATTGTGTGGCTTACATATTTAAATTCTTAGATGAAGAATGGTTAAGACGTTATTTTAGATACATATGTTTAGGATGGTAGTTAGAATTAGATCACAACCATTAATCGGTTCACTTTCGCATTATTAAAAGAAGCCAAAAATAAAGTGGCTGCTCTCCCTATGTTCGACCTGTAGCTACACTGATCCGTACGCTTGCTGTTACATTTTAAATCCTACCATAGAGAGATATCTTATTTTTCCCTTTCCTTTTTTCGGTTCCATCTTATTGATGGTTACAATTACGGAGTTAGATTGGTATACCATTATACCCTCAGTTACTTGATGTGCGAGGTGAATTTCAATTTCAGATACTTTCGAAATCTATATGTTTACCTTTTAAGTTATCTTGACTGTTCAGTAAGAACTTGGGCAAATAAGAGAGGTTACAGATTAGTTGATAAGAAAAATCCCTTGTTTAACCTCTTTTATTTTTTGGGTTTTGGGTAAAAGAGAAAAGAATATGAGCAAAATTAATAACAAAATAGAATTCAATGAATACAAATAGATAAATGAAAGAGTCTACCCAATGTACGAGGCTTCAGCCACTGCAAGGTTTGGGAAAAGGGTTATAATGTACGTAGCTTTATCTCCGCTTCGCAAAGTAGTTGTTCCTTAACTCAAATGTGATGATATAAAAATAGTCAAATCTAAAATCTGTTATTGGAGAAACCTTTTTTTTATTTTTACGGAAAATGTGCTCTGTAGGGGAGCCGCAACCCTAGGTATGTCAATTCCAGGTTTGGCCTGACTGAGCTCAACCTAGCCCAATTATAATCATTCTTTCCTGGTGCAAAAGTTCTACCCAGTAGACGTCCGACCAAGACAAACTTATTATTTGTTTGACTCAGCTCGACATGTTTAAAACCCGTTTATAGTCCGGTTAGAGCTCTTTTTATGAAGGTTGACATGTTTAAAGCCTAATCATAGCCCATTTAGAGATAAACTTCTCAACCCGCTTAAAGCCCATCTCAGGCCCATTTAGCCTGATTATTGTAGTGTGATTAAAGACTATTACCAAACCAGCCATTTATAAATGGGACCATGCCCCTTGCATATGAGGACCAATTGCTTAAGCAGTCCGATAACAGTGCAAGGTCCTAAAGTGGTGAAGCCCAATTTGGCCCACCCAATTGACACCTCTAGCACAGACCACATGTGCCTCTTTATCTCTCTCCTCTGGGCATTTGTGTTATTTCTTACAGGAGGGGGGAGAGAGAGAGAGGTTGCAGGATGCCCTTCCCACAGTGAGCTGTTTCCCTTATTTTTAGTAGGTTAAGCAGTAAATTGTGATTAGGGAGTAGGATTACTTTGTGTTAAATGGTCATTTAGATAGAAGGAAAAAAGGAGCCTAAGGATTGTGACCCATGGTGATTTATATGGATTAAGAACATCCTTTCAAGGTGATAGATATCAGAAACAAAACAATTCTTGTCATGGCTGATCCCTCAAGAGGCCCATATAGAACAGCTTCAGAAACACAATTTTTCTCTAATAGATTGTTTGGATCTCAGAGTTACTCCAATCGATCCTGTTAGAAGATTCATAAGTGAAAACTAGCGATTAAGCAACTCTGTTGCTGTGATTACCTTGGGAGCTTGAAGAGATCTTGATTGAACGAGAACATTTAGACATCTCATTTTGGCCGCCGACCCACCCTCTTAGTGGGATAGCCAATGATGAACAAGGTGTTCTAAGATGTTGTGGGACCCATTTTTATACTTTGGAGGTGTCCATGACAAAGGGATTTTCAAAATCGAAAATGTAAAATAAAATGGCCTAGAGTGAGTTTCTTTTAATAAATCAAAAAAATAAGCTTTAATATGTGTAGGTTAGACTTGGCCCAACCCAAAACCAGGATTAGCTTTGGTCCAGGGCTAGACTTAGATTAACTTGAACCTAAGTGTTAGCCCAATTTAGTAAAAATAAACTGGCTCAGGCCAACATGCAAAATATATATATATATATATAGATATATATATATATATATATATACACACACACACACATACTAGTGAACTGTGTGTGTGTGTATGTCTAAGAGAAAGAGAGAGAGAACAAAATATCCACATCAAACTAAATGTATTTCAATCAAATATGATATCCATTGAAGCAATTAGCAATTTAAATTTCAAATAGTGATGGACAATTACAATTTTTTTTAGACAATCGATGGTTAAATGCTATTTTACAGCATGGAGAGAGAGAGAGAGAGTGAGGTTGAGAGAACACTTCCTCTCCTACAGAATTCATTTAAAAAACTATTATGTTTTTCTTGTTTTAAGATGATTATCAAATATTAAATTGTAAATTTCAAATAATGATAGACAATTACAAACCTTGAACTAAGGTAATCAATGGTTAAATGCCATATGTGTGTGTGTGTGTGAGAGAGAGAGAGAGAGAGTACCAATTCTAGTTGAATGCGTCAACTCATCAAATTGCTTAGAAATAATGACCTGCCAATTCTAGTTGAATGCGTCGACTCATCTAATTGCTTAGAAATGACTCCAATGTTCATGTTTCTCTGAGACTGCAACTCCCAATGGAATACAAGACAAAGATGATACTATGTGTCTATAAATTGCCAACAACTACCTTTTCAATCTAAATGTAGGCGTTCAACCGCTTCTAACCAGTTTCCACACTAGGTGGCCTCAACCATGAACCACAAAATTGCCCACTACGAAGACCACCATAACCAGCATCAAAGGAGGAGAACAAAATGTGAGATTGAACAATCTCCTTACCAAGCAGTAACCTCTGATTAAAAGAAAAAAAAGTTTCTTTTCTGACAAAGTCAACCAAGCGAAGAAAAGCCTTACCCCTATATAAAATAAAAACGCACGCCAAAACAAGGCGAGCCAAAGGCTCACTTTTGCCCAATTATTAGTAAGGCGCGCACCAGAATAAGTAAGCAAGGGATGAGCCCAATGGAGAGTAAGCTGATTTACAACTAGCCTGCGGTCGAGCTGATCATAGAGCACTCTCTCCCGGTGGTTGAGCTGATCGTAGAGCACCGTTGCCTTGACTCTGTTAGGGGCGCATCCGGCTTCTTGCTTGCTGGGCATGCTGAAAAATGGATGTGCGCTAGCACGCGCCCTGTAGTTTTCTTCGCTCCAGAGTTTGCTCTTGAGCGCACGTTATTGATAAAGAAACTAAACGATATTAGTAAAGCAATTGGGGGGAGAGAATAAGAAAGATATAGATTTTTTTTTTCAGTGTAAATATAGAAAGAAATAGATTGTGACAAGATGGAGAGAGAGTCAAGGAATTAATAGAAAAAATATATAATAAAGCTATTTCAGAAAGAAAGGAATGCGTGTGTGTGTGTCTCAGAGAGAGAGAGAGAGAGAGAGAGAAAGAGAGAAATATTCCAAATTGTCCAAATAAACAAAATAGTAAGATGCTCTAGCACCTTAAATGAGTTGCAATTCACCTATCAATGACGCTACAACTTTGAAACACATCACTGGAATCATATATTATCATGTTCAACAATGAATCATCACCCAAATGAAGAAAAATATGAAAAAGAAAAATAATTGAACATGAACAAAACAGAGAACAATTATTAGACCAACAATATAAATATATATTAAGGGAAAGATAAGTCACATCCAATTCATTGCAATTGTTTCAATAGTAAAATAATATTCCAATCAAATACATAAATATTGACTCCCTTGAATCCCCTTTTTTGGTTACCTCAAAATTACTTTCTCAGATCACAAATCTGTGCATATATACACAGGTATGAAAATGGCTATATTGTAAACTTTGGAGTATATTCGACTTTATTGGTCTTGTGCTTTAACAATCTAATCCACCACAAGCTCAACCTTGATAAGGCCTTGAAACAAAGAACACCTTTAAGAGAGATCAATAAATGATTCAGCAATATATACAAGAACAATAAATGACCCATTATGCTTTTTACCAATTTGAAAGAAAACTTCCAATCACTTAAAGTATCAACCAACAAAGTAGATTGAATGAGGTAGTAAGTGATACAAAAAGAAATCAGTAAATTGCTAAAACCTAATCACAAATGTGAGCCAGACTTTAGGACTCTTACATCTCTATCACATTCTTCAATGACATTCTTCCCAGCTTCCAATTTCAATCCACAAGCTTCCCTCCATCTCGCAATTTCTTCTTCAATTGTTGTTATTTACCATCATGAGGTCTTCAATCTTAAAGGAAGAAAACAAAGGAAACTCTAGATAAAATGAGGAATAGAGCATAATAGGAGAAGCACCATTCGAAAGTTCGTTCAGCTCCTAGCAAGAAACATAAAATTACTTTTTGGCCAGCATACTCTCTCTCTCTCCTTCATGTACAATCAGTTTTCTGCAATTTCCTGAGCTTGTTTCTCTATAAGACTCTGTAGACGCTGAATGTCTGACTTGGCGAAGAATAGATCATTACAACCAATAACTAAGCAATTGGAGTCCGTGTAAGATATTGATTTGCAAGGAATTGTAACAAGGTTTGGTATAATAAATTCTCATATTATATTTTAACTGATGCAATTATTGCTAGACCATCGTATATACATACAACAATATGTATCCCAAAAAACAGTTGTCCAAAATCAAGCACAAAAAATGCCTAAAACCCTCATAATTATTTCTCCCTACATATAACAATTGCCCTGTATATAGAACCACATCCATGATCACTACGTTAGCTAAAAAGAGGTTTCTTATCAGTTTCTTGCCCTGCATTTTTTTTTTTTTTTTCTCATTATTTCCAATATATCTCAAAAAAATTTACTCAAAATCCAAAACAGAAACGTTATGATGTGCGAGTTACTTAAACCATAATTCAAGGAGCCTTTGCTTTAAACCAATGTTTAACAAAATTGTGTGAAGATGAATTTGATGACAATCTTATAGGTTATACCAAACCACCCCATTTCCTTATCCTAGAGTGCTGGTGTTGGAATGGCTTCCCGCCCACTCTCCCGCTGTGAGAAATCCTCAATTATACAAGAAACAGTTGCAACATAAAAGTTCAGAGAGAAAGGATTGTGAATGGGATTATACCTCTATTGAGGTAATTTTCCATCGAGTCCTTGCCACTTAATTGTTCATCCAACGCATTGGTAGCCCAAGTTCTCAGCATGGGTAATGGAGACAAGGATATTTGGTGCCTTCTTTAGAAAAGGGAGCACTGGTTGGCCAAATGTTGTCTTGCCATTCTTCTGGTGGGTCAGATGCTGTCTTGCCATTCTTCAACAACACCAGTGATTTCCTAAAAGCTTCCCTTGCCAATTCTGTGTGTTCCTGTTGAAGATCAAAGAGAACATTTTGGTTAAACTTTACTTTTTAGGGTACAAAATTTTGGTCAAACTTTGCGGATCAATACCCACACAATGTCACAAACTTGACTTCTGACCAGAACAATGATTTGCTTAATCAGGTCCACCACGGTTGGTTTGACCACACTGTTCCATGGGTAGGAAATTCCAACTAATCACTAATGCATGAGTAGAAAGCCTACAAATAATGATACCTAGCAATCAGAAAGACACCAACTTACATGCTTTCAGATAATGATGAATGATTCCACATAAGAGTAAGCACTCCATTTATAAGCAATATTAAGTGTGAAACCAACTGCTGCACATGTGTTCGAGCACCTAGTCACAAGTTCAGCAGGTATTTACGCAATGAAGTTCCCAGAAAAAAACTCAGTTACAAACACCATAATAGGCTCCTTACAAGCCCCAATAAACTGTTGATACACAATAAGCACTGTTAGATGGTTTATAATGTCACAAGGACATGATTTTAATATCGACAAGCCACTAAATTAGACAGAGAAGGAGAACCAAGAACCAAACCAAACTTGAAAAAGAAAACGGCGAAAAAATGACACTAAATTATTATTCAGTAATACCAGGTTGTTGATATCAATTGATAAATGAGTTAAAACAACCTTAACTAAGTTTACAAGCTCTCTTGCAAAACGTGATTCTCTCTTAGCAATCTCCCCAGGTGTCTCACCTCTATGGACAATTGTAATAGTAGCCATCCGGTTTTTATAACTGCATAGGAAGAAAAACTTAATGAGAAAACTGTGATGCAAATAAAAAGAAAATCAAGCAAGTCAATTGTGAATTGTGATCAATAAGAAACGCCTCCAATTAAATGTAAGCAATAATAATTTTGTCTGTCGAAAATAAAACCAAAATTGCGAGCATTTTGAGGTCTGATCTAGTGATGTAACTCAAGATCATTAAGACTGAAGCAATAAGAAAATAAAGGCAGGGGAGGACGTTTCAAAAATTAAAAGAAAGCAAAATAGAAATCTGGGGAGATTCTCACTTAAGACAAAACCATCTAGGTTTGTCTTTTCAAGTCCCTATAATTAGTATAGACTATGAAGACAAAAAAGAACGAACAAGGAGTGTCAGACTCGGTGCCTAGAGCTCCTAATTGTCATCTGATTCTCTGGAAGTATCCCATATGAGCTATTACATATAGATTCCATCTGAAATTACAAAATGGTGCAGTACATCGGAAACGATGGTTAGGATGAACTTATTCAAGAAACCAGGACTGATGGATGCTTTATTCCATTAACATAAACTCCTCACCACTTCCTAAACATTATTCTGATTGGAAGACAATACATCATAAGAAATATAAACTTATTCAAGGATGTCATTTTATTTTTTGAATGTTCATTTGTATTTTAAGAAATCTAGTTATCTGAATATTTCTTTTTTGGCCTAACCATGCTATATGTAGAACTTATTATAATGAAAACTTATAGTTTCCAGTTTATAGCATATAGAGGCATATAATTTCTTATTTTTACAAGCAGACAAACATTCTTTGACAACCTAAGTAGGAAGGTAAGAGAACTGACAAAAAAATGGAAATTAAAAATATCAAAAGATATCAATTCAACAATTTCTGTTTATCTGAGAATATTTTAATCTATGGTGCTGAAAAGGCAGGGAGTGAAATTGGAGGTTAGCCCCAACTGGCAGAGATCAAAGAGAGAGCACTGGAGCAGGGGTGGTGGTGATCCTTTTCTAAAGGGGATGTTGCCCAAAATGGTTGCAATCAAAGTCATGGAGATCGTGTGCAGAGAGAGACACTCTGCAGAGATTGGAGAGAATGAGATAACATGAATAGACCAAGTATAAAATTAATAAAATACAACCAGGTTAGTAGGTTGCTTAATCCATCAGTTTGAGGAGCATATCAGTGAAGCAACTTTCCCTTGAAATAATTTAAGAACCAAATAATGAGAGAGAGAGAGAGAGAGAGAGAGAGATATGAACCTGTTTGAGTTGTAGAAATGAAGTCGATTCACTTTCCAGCGGTCTGCGTTTCTAAGTTGCAGAAAGAATCTGCAATTGGTTTAAATGATGATGTTTAGTTAATAAAATAAAGAAAGATAATGGCAAAGCTCATCAATCATCAACCTTATGAAAAACAAAAACTATGGATGAAAAATCCAACCTCAGTCTCCTTCACTAATCACTACCAAAATCCATCTCCACAATATTCTAAGAACAATTGAGGAAAAAGAAAGAAATCTACATGAACACGAGAAAGAAACACCTAAAATTGAAGTAGATCTAGTCGTATGTCTAAGCAGATTAATAGTATTTAGCTTAATCCACAATCTTCATATCAACATAGTCTACTCTGGAGTCTCCATTCCTTGGATTGATTGATGGTTTGACTGATACCAATATTATAGAAAATTGAGAATTTACAAATTAACCCAACTTCAACCTGCAGGAGACCCAAAACAAAGATAGAGAGAAGAGATTGGGTTAAGTCACAGATTCTAAGATCTTAATCCAAATCACACTCCTCAATTCCCCCGTCGAAAAACATCTCCTGGTAATGACATTCTCAGCTGCAAAACACTTTCTTTCCCATGAAAACAAGTCAAGATCACCACTAAGAACTCATATTTAATGGTTAATATGAATATGATCTTCGAGCAATTCAAACCAATCACAAAACCATGTAAATTCAGACACGGTTTCAGCAACTGAAAGGAACCCACAAGAATCAGGACTGGATTCTTAATTGGGGTTACCCTTTCAATTAAGATTGGTTGAAGACAAAGAGAAGAACATGAGAGAGAGAGAGAGAGAGAGAGAGGAGGAAAAGGAAAGTATATATAATAAAAAGGGAAAATATATTTGAGAAAGAAACGAAAGTGTGTGAGAGAGAGCACAGATAAGGAAGAGACGTGAGAGTTTCACAAACATAGAAACTAATTTTGTACAAAATATTTAATTATTTTAAAAAATAAAAAATAAATGGTACCAAAAGAATAAGGAAAATAAGAAAGATAAAGAAAAGGAATATTAAAGAAGATAAGATATTTAAAAAAATAAGAAGAGTGAAGTAGTCTAAAAAAAGATCAGACTCAAAGCATAAGTACATGCACTTACATGATAGAATGATAGTATGATATTCTCCTTGGAGACTTTAAATGATTTTAAATGCCTATTCTTCTATGAGAGAAGAGGCCCTGGTCATTTTGATGTTAGAGTTGCTGAAGATTCTAATATATTTTTAGGGAAAAAGCTGCGTATGCCGCCGGTATACCCAGATCTGTCTCTGTCTCTCCTCCTCCCCTTGGAAAATTTCCCTATGCTCCTCTCATCCAAGCCCTCCCATTGGTTGAACCGTTATCTCCAAAAAATCCGGCAGCATACCTAATCTCCTTCCTTTTATCTTTTTCTCGTTATGTGAACTTATACCTCTTTCACCTAAAGGCTACAAATTTACAAGGTCTGAGACTCTAATAATACGCGAGAAGGCAATGTTAAGCTGTTTTGGACAAGTTTTTCTGTAATTTACTTCGAATGGAATCCTTTCATGGTAGTCAACAAAGGGTCCTGACAAGGTTTTACTCAGACCACTCACCTATTTTGGTTGCTTGAAGAGGTCTCTCAGCCTCATAATAGCCCTCTTGGATGGATCACCAATACTTTCAAAAGGTTGTTTGGCAGTTGGGGTCTGTTCTTATTAGTGGCAAACCTATATATGTTGTCAGTTAAAAGCTCAAGAGGATAACTTTAGCTAAAATCTGGCAAAGGTGGTCTTCTCTAATGTTAATCCGGTTGTGAGAATGTCAAACTGAACTTAAGGATGTTCCAGACCTTAATTATAAAATGTGTTGGACACGATAACATGTTTTTTTTTCTTCTATAGAAATGAGGCCAAATAAATCCCCCCCCCCCAAAAAAAAAAAAAAAAAAAAAAAAATAAAGTAATGCTATGAGTCTGCTTGAGAAACTTTGGCATGAAAAATCATGGGAATTATCAAGAGGCTAATGTTGTTGCAGGTTCACATCCCAATAAAGCTAGTATATCCCAGTCTGCAGAATCTTGGATTACTCATCCACACTTTGTGGATTTTGATATTAATTGGGACATGCTGGGTAAAAGTAGATTCAGATTTGTGAACTAAATCCTGTTGCTCTTTTTCCCTCGAGGCAGTTAGAAATTTCTACTGATTGATGATGCTGAAGGTGGAGCTTCTAATCTTTTCTTGTAACATAATGCATCTCTCAACTGGGTATGCCTGGTCATTTATCCTGTAACCCCTTTTAAAAAGATCATTGTCCCTTCTTCCTTCCTCTCCAGCTTTGGCTTGGGCTTCCTATCTTTCCTCCCTCATTCCCCACACCACACCCCCTCTGCACCTCTCTCTCCGGCTCTCCCTGTAGCACCCCTCCCACACCCCCAACCTGTTGTGCCCCTGCCCCATCTCCACCCCCTCTCTAGCCAAGGATGGGGATCGAACCAAACACAGAGTCTTACTCCCAATCAATGGGGCCCTTGGATCCACTTTGTTCTCCATTATTGAAATAGAGCTAAAATTATATTCCTCAAAATAAGATTTCAGCAACACAATGCCTTGAACAATGAGTGCGGCGTTCCAAAGAAAGTGGGTACGCATGAGGTTGAAGGAGACATTAATTCCCGGCAATCACATTCACAGCATATCTGGTCAAACCCTTCACTTAGGGCATGTAGAATCTCAAACCTAAGGGCCAATGCCTCTAAAACATGAACCAAGCTTCTGGGGTGTGGTGCAGAGCATGCAACGTTTGGTTCAGTCTTATCATCTCTACCAACAAAGCCTCGTCCTCCACCTTTTGCAACGTTACCTTACTTAGCAGAATCAGAATTGAACTTTAACTTGGCCTTGAGGAGGGGAGCTCCAATGTAAGACTTGTAGCTTCCTACAAGCCCATGAAAAGCTGATTGTGCTCTTTGGATTGTGTCTAGAGATGATCATTGCGCCTTTTGAAATGCATAATCATTTCTAGCATGCCTTCTTGCGTTTGTCCCAGCATAGAAGACCTGCAAAACACATCAAGGGGGTGCAGCAGGTGGCAGAGGAGAGGCACGGAGAGAGAGAGTGCATGGGAGGGCTGTAGAGAGTGGGGGTGGGGGATGGGAAGGGGAGGGGAGATGGAGGTGCAGAGCAAAGACGGGGAGGGGAGTGGAGCCGGAGCCAAAGAAGGAGAGGAGATGGAGATGCAGAGCAAAGATGGGGAGGGGAGTAAGGAGGCCAGAGACAGGGAGAAAGGAGGAAAAGTATTTGGTACAGTGATGCTTCTACAGTGATTTAACAAGAAATATACTTCACTTTAATAAGCATTTGTAAGGATAAAAAATGTCAGAATGAACTAAACTGCTTCAGTAGCAATGGTAATGCCTATATAATAAAAAGGAAGAAGTACGAAATTTTGACTCAAATTCTAACATCCAGAATATTCTAAAATATCCATAATATTTCAAAATTTTGGTTTCAACTGAAATTTCAGCTACCTAAAAGTTCCAGGATTTTGATTTCAGTCCCCCCAATTAAAACCGCGAAATTTCTCTGAACCTTTTTTTTTTTCAGTAGAAAAATTTCACTGCACTTTACCAATCAATAGAAGAGCCATGCCAGTCAATTACTGATAGATTTACGGCATTAATTAGTTTCCATTTATGAGAAAATACCATGCATGTACCATGGTTTAAAGTATCAGTACATATTGTACCGTATCGGCCAATATGTATCTGTATCGGCCCTTACCAATACGATACATGGAATTTTTTAAATCCTTTTGTACTGATATGTATCCTACGATACATACCGATACGCACCGATACACCACCAATACACACCGATACAATACGATACACACTGATACTCTATGAAAAATAAAAAATTGAGATGGAATGTATGTTTCGGTATGTACTGGTACATATCGGTATGTATCGACCAAACAATGCGCTACGGTCATATAATGGCCAAGATGGGTTATTTTTCAGAAGAAAAAAACACGATTTTTGAGGGGTTTTTGTTCCAAAGTTGCTTCCATACATTTTTTTCTCTCTAACTAAAGTGGAAATCAAGGTTGGGAACAAGGATTTTACATTTATGGGACAACTATAAACCTTGGATTCTTAGTGCGATACTCTCAATTTAGTGTTTATGCACAATACATGTTATATATAGCTTTTTTTAACTATTTATTTATGCAAAAGTGTATAAGAAAGTGTTTCCTATCCATGGATGTGCGTATCTTTAGCGTATTTTCGATACGATACGATACCCTGCGATAAGTATCTTAATTTGGCCGACCGATGAGGCGACCGATACCGATACTTTAATCCTTGCATGTCCCACTTCAATTCCTAAATCCAAAATCTATATAAGAACCAACCGGACCTCCTACCATCTCTTTGACGCCTCTAAAAGGATTATAAATTTCATCATCTTTCTTGTTGTCAGTGGCTTGCAGAGAGAGGGAAGTGCTATCCAGCCCACAGTATCTGTACATGTACACTTGTTACAAGTCCTAGTAAAATTCAAAGTCTTCACACCGCTACAAAAACCGTCTGTATAGTAACGGTTGGAACATGAAGACGGACCATTGGCTCATACGGAAAAAATTCAATGCGGAAGAACACTTGGCAAAGAGCGATATTAACGATGATTTACACATTATAATTATTTTTTTCCTTAAGTGTTTATCCTATTTACTCCTTTGACACAGAAGATAACTTAGTTGCAACTCTTCTCCAATCTTCTCCAAAATCTTTCAAGGCATATAGAGTAGAATGGTCAGGCTACATACCTGAAGGGCATAACCATTTCATCTGTAGTTACCTGGGCCATTGTCAAGGGGGCATGAAGATCCATATGTATGCATCCTAAACAGAATTGGAAGCTTATATGAGGATTGCTTTCTTTAGTTTTGAAAAGATAAGTAAATGTTCTCTCTTTTCTTCTATAGTTTCTATTTCTTATTGTCTGTAACTTGTTCTCCTAGTTCTCCAACGCCTAAAGTTGGACCCAAAGAATGGACCTGCTATTCTATGCTCAGGGCCTGTCCATATTTGGGCATGTTAGGATTTCTTGAGTGGTACTATCATAAATCCACTTTCTATGTTCTTGATCCTAAACATGCTCTGTGCTCACAAATGCTCAACTGCTAGTGCTGGGTAGACATAGAATAGGTAATTGGTAATAATCTTCATTACCTTCTCTGGAAAAGACAACTCATACCAATGGCTAGATACGTTGCCATTTAAAACCAGTGCATGGTAGTATACTTCTAGGTCCATTTAATAGAAGACCCCACATCCAGATCATTGGTAAAATTTCACCCCAAAATGAGAATAGAGAGGCTCAAATTACAAAGTTTCCATTTCAACAAGATAAATCCTCCAGACAGGCAGTACCAGCTTAGCTATGATCCATCCTTCCAAAATTTTAGAAAGCCAAAATCTCTATTTAAGTAAAATGTAAAACTATTGATTATGCCACATTACAAGTTCAGTAAAGTTTTGCAGAAGATAAATAGATCCTCTTTACTCATAGAAATCTATGACCAAGTCTTAATTTCTGATTTTTATTACCTACTTTGTGATTGAGGATAATTTGAAAATTTCGTTGACAAACGTTAACTAGCCCTGAGAAATCCTTAACGAAGGCGGCTACTAAGTCATTTTTCAACTTGAAGACTGGAAGTAAAACTGTTGATTACCAAACATCCCTCAACAATATAAACATTAAGCTCAACAACTTGCTATGGCCACCTTGTACTAAGACTGCCTGAACCAGGCCCACCGAACAGCTTGCTATCCTACTGACTTGAATGGAACACCTCTCACATATGCCGAAAGAAGAAACCCAAGCCTAGCTGGGTAAAGCTTCAAATCCTATCTACCTATTGGTCAAAGTAAAATTGATCCTAGTTCAGTCATCATTCATGATTCTTACAGAGATTGTGTTGTTTATAGGTTTATCATCATCAATTAAAAATCCATCAGATCTATCAGTATTGGGTATAACCATCAAGAGACCATATACAGGAGCAATTACAGACTTGACCAGCAATTGGTTCAGCTGTATATAGGAGGAAAATTATGTAATCAAAATCCATATGATCCTCATTTATTCCAAGAGATACACAGATTTTGAAGGTTATCTACTGCCTCCCCTATTGCATTCCCCTTCAACTACATTTCAATTCAACATAACTGGGTTTTTCCAGCAGTACTGGGTTGATGATGGGACAGGTCAAACTGGAGACCTGCCTTTTTCCTCCTTCCAATCGTTAGGGTTTCGTATGATCCTCTATGGTTGGAGTAGTTCATATAGTCATGGCTGGGGTGGATCAAGGTTGAGCAGTAATTAGTAGGAATCAGTTCAGCATAGGCAAAACTCTAGTTCAAAAGCATGATGGTGGGTCAAACTGATGTAAATAAATCAGGAAAAAAATGGGCTTAGTTTGGTGGATATAAGCCTTGGGTTGGGTTCTATGCATGTTAGGCCTTTGGTCCAAGAGCCTTTCATTGTATAGGGTCAGTTTAATGGGCCTAAAATAAGAGTAGGAGTTTGGAATACAGGATTTATATTATTATTCAGCTTAAGGTGGAGTCCTAGTTAGAGTAGGAGTTTTTTAAGTCTTTTATTGGTCAATTAAGTAGCTAGTTTAATTAGTAGTTGGTTTTGGTTATTTCTAGTCATGTTAGGAATTAGACATTGATAGTCCATATATATAGCAATTCAGGCAAAAGAATTTCTGAAGTATAACTTTTAGTTTTTGAAACTTTGGTTGTTGTGGATTCAGTAGTGCACTTGGTAGATTCCAAGTGGAGCTTAGGTGGATTCCAAGTGTAGGGTTTGGATAAATTTGGGAATACGGTTTAGAGAAATGGGTGGTGGATCTTTGAAATAGGCAAGGGTTAGAAGGGATTAGGGTTCTCAGTAGGTGGATGATGAGTGGATCTGAATTTTAATGGCTGGAAAGTGTTCGGTTATTGAGGACCTAAAACCAAAATGAAGAGAACTCCAACTACCTACCTTCCAACAATAGCCAGATCTTAATTCCAACATCAAAACCCTAACAAGATTTTTTGCCATAGTGGGTCACTTTTCTACACTTTTTTGGTCTATTTTTTGAAGGTCAAAGCTAACCTGTTCAGTGTGATTTTGGTTATTTAAAACTTTTAAGAAACCTTTCCCGTAAGACCAAGATCTTGCAATTCTGGGCTGTTTTGGGAAACTAATTCAATTTATCAGCAGGCTGTTAGGAGTGGCTCTATTCCTATTTCAGGAACTTTAGTTTGAATCAAGCGTTTGGTTTAATTGCTAGCTTTATTTTTTCAAGAAATGAGTTAACTATTAGAATTGCTGAGTTTACAATTGGGTTAAACTAGTAAGGTTGAGTATTATATTCAAGATTCCAACGGAGAATGCAATAAATTTTTCATAAAATCAGTTAGGTTCACTTACTTTCTAGTTTTAGCAGTCTTAAAAAATTATAGAAGAGCTACTAAGAATTATAAAGCATTCTAAACTTATAAGAAGGCAAGAAGAAATTTATGTATACAGTGATTGTAAGTCTTAAATGAAATGTTGAAGCTGAATTGTTGCTCACAGTTTGAACCGTATGAGACCCCTAAGGTTTAGTCATGGCCAAGGTTCTAAATATCGGTTCTGAGACCAGTTTCAACCTGGCTGAAACCGAGATATACCAGGTTTCGACCAAAACCTGGTATTTTCTCTAAGCCAAACTCAAAACCTAAGTTTTGAGGCCCAAAATATGGTTGTTTAACCTTAATTTTTTGTGCTGTCTATTTTTAACATTTTACGCATATTCCATGAATTAGTTTCACAAAAACACCAACCAAAATGGTACTTGTGATTTGGACCCAAGTTTTCTAGTGTACTCCGAATGTTGTTGTACACTAGCCATATTATAAACACTAAGTCTACATATAATTTAGCTATTAGAAATGTAAATATGAAATTAAAACAATCAATATATACATTTAAGTTTGGGAAATACAAGCATACAACACTCACCACTTAATTCCACGCGGAGTTTCTTGGGTCGGAGGTATCCCAACCTAGGGAACGGCTCACTTACACCGAAATTGGGTGGAACCGACACAAATGGTAAAGGCCGGATACAAAAAGACATTGTCGACGAAAGATAACCCAACACCTGACCCACCCTCATGCTCAATACTTGGGAATGATGTAAAGATTCACCATGGCCACCCTCATAGCCAAATCCCGAACCAGTGCTCTCGAAGCCAATATAACTATGATGTGTTCGACTGAGGCTCTCTCCTATGATGTTTGGTTCACACCAATACCCAGATCCTCTACTCTCCCAAACTCATGGTTGTCATCCTGCAAGACACTCAATACACCCATGCCCATCCCAGCTACCTCTTCCTCAAGTCTAAAGTGCCTGCTGCATGACCTCGAGTGTAGTCTCCCGATACATACACCATAGATCTTAATCCTGCGTGGCATGCTCGAACCGAGTCTCCCTTGTGAATCTGACAGGATCTAGCTTAAGATCGTGCACCATCTAGTCGTACTCCTCACATAAGGCTGAAATATATCACCATCATCATAACCACAACCATCACCATCATCACATAACCCTGAGTGGGAGAGGTGTGTGATTGTCGTCCAAGAAATGAGACCACTCCTAGACATCATCTCCACCAGGCTGAGACTATAATGACATTGAGTCTGTGAGTGAACTTTGCCTTCTGACGCTATATACTCCTTGACATCAGCACCCATCTATGAAGCAATTTAGGTGTAGTGCCAACCCCAGCCTCATCTAACACAGTATCACCTCGATCCCTCACCCACTCATAAAGGAGATCCTCCTCTTCTTCCAACTAGAAGATTTCACTCAACTCGATTAGGGTTGTACCATTGTCCATGCCAAGGCGTATATGCTCCTCTCTCAATCTCATATTGTAGACCAAATCCTCCAACCGGTGGTGGAATATGTCCAGGAGAGCACTTCAACTACTATTCCGGTCAGGTTGGGCGAGTCTCTTCCATATTGCACCCACCATTCAGCTGCATACGAGCATTAAAGAGTATTGTCAGGTTATGGTAAACGATGATACATACTTAAATATGAATGAAAAACTATGGTGATTGGAGCAACCAACATCAGTGGTATTCCAACCCGAAACGGACGCCTAGCATCCATTTCAATATTTGGTACTAGTGTTAGCATCAATACCAAATTTATAATTGCATAAGTACTTAAGTATTAAACAAAGTACTAGTCTCACCTCTTGATTGGTAATGGACTGAGCACTTGAATTTCACTCAAGCTTCTCCACCAATACTTAAGCTGCATCTATCAGACCTTGTCTCATCCCAATTCTATGCTTGTAGGGATTGAGAAAGCATGCTGAAAACAATGCAAACTAGTGAATAAGCAACTAAATGACAAATTGAATTAAGTAAAAACTCACCAGCCTTATGCAATGGATACATGAGTTGCCTCTCCATCTGTACACTACCTTCAACCTGCATCTTCATCATATCAATATCTGCCCACAAGTGTGGTAAGGTGGACTTCTTCTGTGAGTCCACCATTCTACACACATTGACGACCATCTCTAAGATCATAATAAATTTCTTCAGGTCATCCCAGAACTTGTCACAAGAAATGGTCATATGGGCTGCCAAACCTCCACGAGAAGCATGCCACTCAGACCAATCCTCTGAGTCTCTGACGCAAACATGGACCTAAGTCCAGCCTTATTTTTCTCAAGGCTCTTCAAAGCGATGCCATTTTGAGGCAAAGCATGTCAGCCCTGGCCTCACCAAGTCCCCACCACACTTTCTCAACATCTGTAGGGCAAATCCATGATTATAGACAAATGTGGTCACATTTCTTGCCCCTATACAACCTCTTTGACAAGCTTAAGATTCCCTAAGTCCTTCAACATAAGATTGATGTGGTCGGCTACACATGGAGTCTAATAGAGTCGGTACCTAGTATTGTTCATCAGTTTTTCCCCAACCACCTCGAAGTTGCTCCCGTTGTCAATGACAACTTGTACCACATTCTCCACCCCCCACATCCATTACCATCTCCTTCAACAATTTCTATATATATTTTGGATCTTTCTTCTCCTAGGATGCATCCATAGACTTCAAAAAGACTGCCCTAGTGTTACGATAGACCATAAAGTTGATGATGGAGTGTCTAGTAGATCTAGTCCAACCATCACACATCATAGTTACTACATAGTTCACTGTCCCACACCAATTTCAACCCCTCAATATACTTTTGCAACTCTTTTCTATGGTGGGCCAAGTATTGTACATCTCATACGTCGTGGCCACTTCACTCCTAGGCCAACCCTACCTATCATCCAACATGTTCTGATTATATGGCCCTGTAGTGGCAAGAGCTAGAATGTTGAGGTAGAAAGCCTACTTGGAGAAAGCAACCCCACTAACCCCTTCACATCATACCACATTAGTTTTAATTTCTTCTGTTTCTAGTCATATCTTAGCCAACCCCATTTAGTTGGGATAAGGCTGAGTTGAGTTGATCTGGTCCTATGTGGGAAAGACAGCTGGATCCTCTTACTCAAGGATCTCAACAGTTGAGTCATGGACTGGGACTAGGACTGGGACTGGGTGTTGGGGCCAGGGCTGGGGCCCTGACACTATGGCTCCTCCTAAATGGAATTTGTGGCTCCCCAAGTCTCAGCCTCCTCCTCCTCCTTCCCCCCTCCCCGGTGGCTCTGCTAGATCCTGTCTGATGCGGATCTGGGTTCCAAAACCAGAATTGGACCGCTTATGGGCCCACCAAAGAATAATACTCATGTCCAACAGTTCAACAAAAATCTTGTAATTTCAAAAGCAAGTGTGCACATCATATGTAAACTACCAAGTAAGGGGGACAAACTGGAATAGAAATTAGAAGTGGAGGGGAGCTCTGAAATTACCCAAAGTGAGGAAGGAGTTAATAAAACACGAGTTTAAAAAAGAGGGGGATAACTGTAAATATTACTAACTAGTTCACTTAAGAATAATAGAAGTCATCTTCTTCCTTCCCACGATACTAACCAGCAAATGTGAAGAGAGAAACTTCAGATTGATGGATCTTCTTCAACAGATCTTGGTTTGGGCTAAAATTTCATGCGATGGCTGAAAACCAAAGGGCCTCTTGATTCCAACAGATATACACTTCAAATCAGCAGTTGAACAAGATGGGGTTTTGCTGCAACTTGATTCTGGCGGGTAAAGCAGAACCAGATCTAAAGTTCTGGTTAGAACTCTCACCAGAGGTCAAGTGTTGACTCAAATATGTGTAAGGTGAATCATTTCTTTGAGTAGAATGAACACTTAAAACCTCAAACTGATTCGATGGGGATCAGGAGAGATCTATGTCAAAAGTGAGGGCTGGAAGTACCCCCAGAACAGTGTGTTCCCAGGTAAGGAAAAATAAACAGAAGAAACCCAAAAACGAAATAAAAAAGGAGAAGAGGATAAGAAAGGGAAACGAAAATGAATCATATTGAGATCAAAGCTCAAAGATGAGGGCTACTCCTAATGATGGAGCTGGGCGGCTCCCAGGAGTTTACAATATGACAATTTCTAGGGGAGGGGATACATGTGGTAGAGATCCTAGAGACTTTTGCCTTGACATCAAAGGAGATAGAGCCCCAAATCTTATCCAAAGAGCGAGAATTGGAGGTCCATTTCCTACGGTTTCTTTCCATCCAAATCTGGTTGATGGTGGCGCAAAAGGCGAGGTTTCCCACAGGGTCACAGATTGATTTACCTTAAAAAGTCATATCCATCCAAATCCATTCCTTTTGGAGAGGAAGAATTCTTTTGTTAGCTGGCCAGCATTTGGAGAGAACCCATTTCCAGATAGAGTTGGAGACAGGACAAGTGAAGAAGAGGTGATCAATATCTTCCGGCTCATTTCCATATAGGATACACATAGGGCCTACAGGGGTACCTCTGTGGATGAGGAATGATTTCGTGGGCAAGTCGTTATTGAAAACTCTCTAGACCGTGAAGCTTTGGCGGGGGAATGTGGTGCGGAAACCATATGAATCTGTGCCAGGGGTGACACGTTTGTGGGTCCTGACGAATTCCCAAGTAGATCTGGCAGAGAAGAGCTTTAAAGCAGCAGGCAGCCAAATAATAGAGTCCTTTCTTTGTCTCTGGGATGCTTGGATGGGAGGAAGGGAGATCCAAATGTCTGCAAGCTGACTCTAGAATGACTTGGGGGAGACCATCACCCTGAAGAGATAATATTTTCCACAAGAGTATACTTGAATAATCCGGAACTGTAGATATTTCTAGCAGAAATTGAGTGATGTAGGTTTCCATTGGGGTGCTAGGGATCAAGCCAGAGAAGAGTGGAAGCTCCATCTCTGATTTTGATGGAGATAGTTGAGGAATTAGAGAGGCGGGTATCCAAGATCTTCCTCCAAACCCAAGAAGCATCCCCAAGGATTTTCACTGTCCAATATTAGTACTTTCTGAGGAGGTTTGAGTACACCCAATCAACCCATATAAACTTTCTGTTTAGAGATAACTCTCCAAGCAAGCTTGATAATACTTGCAAGATTGACATCCTTGATTCTTCTTAATCCCAGACGTCCTTCATATTTTGGAAGATAGACTCTAGCTTGGCCGAAGGAATCTAGAGCACTCACTTCCTTTTCACAAAAAAATTGCAAACATGGACTCAAGCTTGGCAATGATGGATTCCGAGAGCCCATATATACTGGACCAGTAGATGTAGGAGGCTTGGAGCACAGATCTTGTGAGCTCAAGGCGGCCTACAAAGGATAGAAGTTTCCCTTTCCAGAGTTGGGGCCTCTTCCTTATGATATCAAGCATAAGAGTGCAATGATGGGAGGATAATCTGGCCGGAATGAGAGGGAGCCCCAAGTACTTCACCGGAAGGTGGCCCAAAGTGAAACCAGTTTGGTGAAGTAGGGAAGGTTTGTCTGAGTCTGAGATCCCTCCCAAATAAGAACATGAGAGATTTGGCCGGGTTGATGCAAAGGCCCAACATGGCTACAAAATGAATTAAGCAATTCATGATACTCTGAAGAGAGGAGGGTTCAGCTTTGGAGAATATCATCAAGTCATCAGCAAAAGCTAAGTGGGTAAGCTTTATGGCTTTACATTTGGGAATGGCTGAGAAGAGACTCTGATCCGTGGCCACTTGCAAACTTCTAGAGAGGACTTCCATGATAAACAGAAACTGTAAGGAGAGAGGGGGCATCCCTGCCTGATTCCCATTGAGGAGAAGTAACTAAAAACTTATCACATTAAAACATTACTAAAAACCAAAAGTCCAGTAAAATAATCTTTTGTTTTGATGTCCATAAAATTATTTTCATCCAAATGATTATAACAGTATTCATACACTACAAAACAAGTTTGGCCGGAACATAACTTTGTCATTATAACTCAGATTTAAGTCATCTTAAACTTATTGGAAAGCTTGTTTTGTGATATACCTAATACAAATGTCTCATATAAAAATAAAATCATTTGACCAGTCAAATTTATTATAGAACAAGAGCATTTATCTAAATGATTTTTTATAACTTAATGTGACTTAATATTGATTTTTAATGATTTGATGTGGCTTAATGTTGATTTTTGATGACTTAATATGGGTTAATGTTAATTTTTTATGATACAAGGTATATGTAGCATACTAAGTGATGTTAGAAAAGAGGAAAGATAAAAAATAACACTTGGTCACCTTGGTTCACCGTGACGTTGTGACAACTATGATTGGGATTCCATATATTGGCCATAAACAACTACAAAGCAAGGATTCAAAGCCTCAAGGCCCTCAACTCATTTTTTTTTTTTTTTAAGAACATCACATTTTGAACTATTTCAATTGAATATATTTGTCTCTCAGTATGATACTCTCCATTTCAATGTTTATGCATAATACATGTTATATATAGCTTTTTAAACTTTTTTTATGCAGTGCAAAAAAAAGTGTTACCTATCCATTTATGTGCGTACCTTAAACTATCTCCGATACATATCTTAATTTTGGTTGGCCAATACAACGACCAATACTTAATCCTTGGTAGGGTTGATCTCCTCTCTAAGGGTGAGGAGGGTCTCCTCAAGAAATCAACTGAATCTAAGGAAGGGATCCCAAAAATCGATGGACTCAAGGTTTTGGAGAAAAAACCCTGATTCTTGGAAATCGCAGATGTGATGATCTTCAATATTGTAAGCAATGAGTTCTTCCAAATTGTTGTACTTGATCTTCAAGAGGTGGAGATTTGATCTTAAAAGTAGGAAGAATCAAACCTCAAGAAGAGAAGAAAAAAAAATCGAAGAGAGGGTAGAACCCTAAGCGATTCTTGCAGGGCTTTAGGGTTTATAGCATTGAGGTAGTGTGTAGGAGAGCAACTAGATTCATATGAATCACCTTATTAGTGCTGCCCTGCGAGGAATTATGGAGAGAAAGGAAGAGAAGAAGGTGGAGGGTGAGAGAGGATGGAGGCTTGTGATACGGGGAAAGAGAGAAAAATGAGGCTGAAAACCTAGATCAGAAAATTTGGCTCTGATACCATTGTTAACAACAAAACTAGGGTAGAATGTCTGAATGATCAATGAGACCACACAAGCCTTTATTTCTAAGAAGCAAAGGAGAAGCAAAATTACAAGTATGCCCACCCTTCAACCGACTCATTAATTAGAGTCGATGTAAGGGGGGAAAGGCAGGAACGCCATTGCGGCACCCTTAGTTACATATATCAACATTTACAAATGCACAACAGGAATTCAATAATTATGCAAAAAAAATAGTCAATGTGCTTAGTCCATACAATGGTGAAATATCAGTATCAGACCATTGATTTGGACCCTCTGATCCATATCGGTGTGAGACTGGACCAACTTTCTCTCTCCTAGCTAGTGGATCAACCAATTCAGTAGTATCTCAGACTTTTACACACTGGATTGGGAAATATTTTGTTTGGATTGTCCCATCCAGTCGAGTTGTAATGTAGACAAATCCCAAACAGGATTAGAACAAAGAATATAGGATGTGGAACTAATAGAGCAGACTATGAGACTAGATCTAAGAGAAAACAGAAGAATTGATAAGAACAGGACAGTAATCCACCAAATCCATGAAGAAAATCCACTCTTCCACTGAGGAATCCACCAAGCACACTACTGATTCCACAGCAGCAAAATTCAGGAAAACTGAATTACTGTATTACTTCCAATCATTAGGGGGCATAGGCGTTTACATTTGTTTATAGTGTAAGCTAACCCAAACAGGATAGCATAAAGACTGATTACGATTAACCTTATTCAAAAGAAAATTATAAAAAACAGCCACCTATTTTACTAAAAGACTGCCACCAGGAAAACATTCCACCTAATCTATCCAAGATAAAATAAAAAATAGTAACAGATTTTAAAAAGGGGAAAAAAATCTAAAACCCCAACTTAACTAACAAATAAATCATGTATTCCTAACTCCTACAAAAAAAAAAAAAAAAAGCCCCTTAGACAAAGGCCCAACACATATGTAATGCAACACAAGGCTTATTTCCACCATTCCTCAGTTTTAATTTACCTCATATCTCAGTATATATTCTTCTAGACACCCCCCCCCAACCCTCTTCATAAATTCCTAGCTTGACTACAGACCCACTATCCAAATTTAGCTCCAATCACCCTCCTCCAGAAGGTGAAAGATTCAAAGCATCCAGTTGTCCGGGTTTTGATTATAATGTTCACTAGAGTGAAAACAAGATTCAACAAAATGCTCAATCCACATCCGGAAAACAGAAAAATGATAGTCTAAAGAAAGAAGAGGGCTCGTGCCCAACACTACATCTTCAAGGCCACTTACAAAATAGGATTTAACCCATATAATATGCACTGGCTTAATACGGTGTTAAGGAATTAAGCATTAAGTGGTACCCGCAGGGGTATTTCAGTCTTAGATAATTTCTGTTTTGTATTTTATGTGTGAGTGCACTTATGTCAAGGGTAATTTGTAATTTATTTTGTTTTAATTATTATGAATACATAATGTGACAACCGGTTGTCATTATTCTCTTCTCTCCCAATCTCTCTCTCTCTCAGTGTGATCCCAATCGTATATTCTAACCTGCAGATGATATATAGTTATACTGATACTGTGTTGCTGTTTTTTGAGGTATTTGGGAATATAAGCATGCTGGAATAAGGGGCGCTTGGCCCAACGGTAAGGTACGAATGTTGTGACCTGGTGGTCAAGCGGTCAAAACAGCCTCTTGGCATTCTCCGGATAAGGCTGCATACTTCTCGGCCCCCCCTGGACCTCACACATGCGGGAGCCTCGTGCACCGGCTACGCCCCCTTTTTTTTTAAGCATGCTGGAATAATTCTGATCAGGTACTGGTGTTATATTTCTACTGCAGCTTCTCCATTTGTGATATTTAGCATCTTGCAGTTCCCCTATTTTGGGGTTTTCTGAGCCAGAATTGGATACTACTGTATCTCCATATCCAACCCTTGATTTTGTCATGGAATTTGGAATGTATTCTACACTATTCATGCCCTACCTTCGACCAAACTTGCGTCATCATCAGATCTGCTGATTGGTGTTTCTTTCAAACTTAAATTCTTGTTCATTAATTTCTAATTCTGAAACAGTATGTCTATTGGTGTTAATATTACCTCTAGTTCAGAATATAACCATTTGATCACTTTGAGATTTTCTGAAAATGTTTCCCATCCAAATGCTATGTTCAACCAAAGTTTGGAGTATATCTGAGTTGTGGATTTTGAGTTCTTGCTCTTCCTCAATTCTGGTCGATACTTGTGGTGTAGTGTTTTTTTTTGGCTGTTATATTCTCAATATATTGATGATGTTTCTGAAGTGAGTGAGATTTATATTCCTATATGGGTGATTCAAAAACCTCTGCTGATAATGTTAATGTTCAAATCACCGCTATAAAACTGAGTGGTGCTTCCAATTATCTATTGAGGGCAGAAGCTGTCGAGGTTTATATCAATGTAAAGGGCAGGCTAAAATATTTAACCACTTTGCCTCCTATGGCTGATTCTAAGGAGTATGTTGAATTTTTAGCCAAAAAAAATGAGTGTGTTGAATGGATGCGTGGGAACAATAGTATATTAGTTTGGTTATGGAACAGTATGGATCCATCAACTGCTGCAAACATCATGTTTCATACTACCATAAAAGGAGTTGGAATAGATTTGAAGGAAAGTTTTTCTCAAGACAAGAACATCTCTAGAGTGTATGACATTTATGATTTATGAGAAGATATTTTCTTTTAAGCAAGATGATAAATCCGTGGGTGAGTACTACAGTACGCTTAAGGGCATGTGGGAAGAGCTTAATCTCTACCACCCTCTCACTACTGATGTGGATCTATTGAAGACTCAACATGCTGGGTTTCAAGTTGCTAAATTACTATCTGGCTTGTGTTCTGACTTGTTGCTTGTCATTAGTGATCTGCTTGCTAGTTACAAAGTTCCCTTTATGAATGAAGCTTTTTACCACATTCAATGTATTGTCTCTACCCCACCCCTCAACAAACCTGAATCTTATTCTAAGGATAATTCTGCCTTTGTGCCTGGTAGTGGTGTCCGAGGTTCTGGATTCCCTAGGAGGGGTCGAGGTTCAAGGGAAAGTTGAGGACGTTGTACTGGTAGAGGTCGAGATCAGCAACCTGGACAGAAAACAGACCAAGCCTTACGACTGTGTACTCACTGCAGCAAGGTCAATCATACTGTTGACAAATGTTGGATAAAGTATGGCAAACTGAGGGCATAACAACAATTTGCCAACTCCTCAGCAACTGACGAGAATTCTGACATGGTGTTGTCTAAAGAAACTAATCTTGATTCTTCATCTAGAGGTAGTCAGTCGGCTTCCACATTTCGTAATGATCTAATAAGTCAGTAACTAAAACATGTCCAGCAGTTTGAGCCATCCACTACTACATTAGCCCATTCAAGTACTGCTGTGCTTCTCGCCTCTTCATCTTCTACCACTTGGGTTATTGGTTCAGACACTTCATCTCATATGACTGGTAAGTCAAACGTATTTCTTCTGTTCAAAAATATGGTCATACATCTCCAATAATTGAATTTAATGAGGTGGAAAATAGGAGAGAGAGAAAGGGTGGTCAATGGGTGATTTGAGAGAGAAAAAATATGGAAAAATTACATGATTACCCACTTTGGGTTTCCCTCTTACAAGACTACCCCACCCAAAGTTTCAATTAACAAAAATACCCAAAATCCAAAGTTTCAGTTAACAAAATACTCAAAATCAGGTTTGTGTTTACAAAACTTCCCAAAATAGTGATTCCCCTTCATCTTCCACAAACAATCAGCTATTAAAACTTTGAGTGGGTAGTTTTGTAAACCAAAACCTGGTTTTGGGTATCTTGTTAACTGAAACTTTGGATGGGTAGTTTTGTAAAGGGAAACCCAAAAGTGGGAAATCGTGTAATTTTCCCAAAACAAATCTCTTTCCTACATAATAGGATCTGAAGTTTAGACAAACCAATAGAGAAGAAAGGCTACCAATTTAGCAGTTTAAAGAGAGAAATAGGAGACAGAAATGAGGGGAAATCTTCCTACTGTGGAGGCTGAGAGAGAAAAATAATGAAAGAAATAATAGAAGTAATAAAAGGAGAGATGAGAAAATAAAGAAATATTGGGAGAGAGAAACTGTGGGATGGGAAGATGAGAAGAAATAAGGGAAAGAGAAACATAAACCATGGGGAAGGAGAGAAGAGACTTGAGAGACAAGAGGGAAAAGAAAGATCTCTTACCAAATTGATAGAGAAAAGAAAGGAGAAAGAAGAATCATCTCACAAGTTTCCAATCAAATGATTTAATACATTAATTCCAAATCCTAGGAGGGGGGTGATTACATATTTGTAACTTTAAACATTCCAAAATTGACTCTCATTAGGACTCCTTAGTACTCTAAATAAACAACCAAACACTAACCTAAAAATCTAAAATAACAAACAATAGGACTCTTATATAGTTAAGATAAACTTGGACTTCAGATATGGGACCCAATATAAAATAATAGCTTTTGTACACCCTTATCCCCCAACTTTTGGGCTTTATAATGCAGCCTATTAATAATAAAAGCCAAAAGCTAAGACCAACCCAATCACTTACTTAAACCTGGCCTAAATTTAAACCAGGCCTGCATTTTCCTTTTTTTTTTTTTTTGGTGGGTGAATAATAAATTCATTACCAAGAGAGGGAAAAGAGAGGGAATGTATAACCCCTAGGGGCAAAGGATAAAATAGGAGAGGGGAGAGAATGATACAAGCCCAAAGGAGGGGCCAAGGCAGGGAGGATGATACAGCCCATGGAATAGGACTAGAGGGGGAACATGGGGAGGGGATAGGCTCCAAGCAGCTACAATTAACCGGTTCCTAGGGGAGTTGCGATGATGCCAGAAAGGGAGCGAGCGAGCCTTGGAGCTGACATCGAAGAAGATGGCATTCCAAATCATGTCAAAGGACCTTGAATTGGAGGTCCATCTTCTCAGATTTCGCTAAAACCAAATGTGGCTAATGGTGGCATTGAAAGCGAGCTTACCCACAGTATCACAAATGGAGGAGCCCCCAAAGGTCATGTCAACCCAAATTCATTACCTACTAAGAGGATGAGTTCATCTCTTACCAGGTCAGCATTTAGAAAGAACATTCTTCCAAATAGAGGAGAAGGGGCACTCAAAGAACAAGTGATCAGTGTCCTCGATCCCGTTCCAGCATAGGCAGCAAGAAAGAGGAACAATCAGGTGGCGGGAGAAGAGGAAGGCTTGGGTTGGGAGGCAGTTGGATAGGGCCCTCCAAGAGGAGAAGCTCTGGCTGGGAATACGACCCTTGAACCAAGCCTGCATTAGTGGGGTCTAATATGCCAATTGCAAATTTGGTGGCCTAACTCAACCCCATGACCCACCATGTAGAATTTTCCAACATTTCTTATGCAAAACCCACAAACCCTATTTTGGTTCGCTATGGGCCCACCCAGATGCCAATAGTAGGCAGATAATGGCAATCTCATAAATAATTCTAAGTTTACAAGGGGATGGCACTTTGGTAAGGATATAAACTATAAAGGCAATATACATTAAAGATGGAGGGCTATCTTGGAACCAAAGTAAAGAAAAGGGACATATGGGAATAAAGGGAGATGGAAGGTATTAAAGGAAAGTAGGAAATAAATAAAGCAACAAATTGAAGGAAGAAGACTACCATCTTCTACCTACAGCAAGAGGTGGAAACCTCACGGAACTAGACCTGGTTCGAAGGGAATATCTCAACCGATAGAGCTTCTTTCAACCTGAGTTTTCAGGTAAGTCTTCATTAACACTCAGGCCTCTTACTATCATCCAGTCATAGCGCTAACAGAACATGAAAAAGGGGGTTTAATTTTCTGCAACTGTTCTTAGCGATACACAAGAAACCAGATTCGAAGACGTCGTTCATTAGAAGACAGCGTGCATGCCTTCTCCTCCCCCCTCATCTCCTTCTCTAGGAAGCTTGGAAATGTTAAGGCTGCCCTTAAGCTCTAGAATTCCAGGTGCTTTGGCAACATCTCCAACAGGGCTTCCTCCTGTAAGTCTACGCTGGAAGCTACCCAGTCTAGGCTTCAGCTTGATCCCCTCAATCCGACCCTTGCCGAGGAGGAAAAGTCTCTTCCCTTGAGCTATCCCTTCGCTTGACCCAAGAAGAAAGCTTCCTTAAGCAGAAATCCCGTATCAAATGGTTGAAGCTTGGAGACTCCAACTCTGCTATCTTCCACCGTTTTGTCAAAGGTCGGATCAATGTCAATTCCATCTCCCTTCTCACCTCCATAAATGGATCCTCTCTTCACAATCCTGAGGACATCAAATCTGAGGCTTCCTCCTACTTCATAGATCTTTTTAATTGCCCCCTCCCCTTTTTGTCTCCCCCCCCCCCTCTCACCCCTCTGATAAAAAAATTCTTCCATGACCACCTTCTCCCTTCCCTCCAATCCATCCCTTCTGATGAGGAAATCATCTCTGTTGTCCTCTCCCATAAGGCCAACAAAGCTCCTAGGTCTGATGGATTCAGCATGGGGTTCTTCAACTCTTGCTGGGATATCATCAAGGTTGATCTCATCCAGCTATCAAGAGTTTTTTCTTTGATCCCAGCTAAATCAATGGTGTAAACCATACCTTCCTTGCCTCATCCCAAAGTCTGAAGGGACCTCTTCCATGCAAGACTTCAAACCCATCTCCCTTTAAAATTTAGTTTACAAATTCATCGCCAAAATTCTTTCTCTCCACATCCAGAAGGTCATTGACTCCCTTATCAGCCAAAATCAGTCTGCCTTCATTTCAGGCAGGAGCATTGCTGATGATATCATCATGCGTCACGAAATGGTCCGTGGCTTTGACCGCAAATCTCATGATTCAGCAGCTCTCCTCAAAATTGACATTCTCAAGGCTTTTGACTTCATCCGTTGCAATTTCCTTTCCAAACCCTACTCCAAATGTCCTTCCCCGTGATCTTTGTCCGATGGATTCTCGCCTACATTTCCACCCTCGGGTTTCCCTGTTTTTGTCAATGGCAGTCCAGCTGGCTCATCAGTGAGAATCCGCCAAGGCTGCCGCCTTTCCTACACCGATTCCTCCACCGACCTCCATCTCATCTCCCCCATTCCCAAATGCAAACCCCTTTCCCTTACCCATCTTGCTTTCGTGGATGACCTCATGATCTTTTCAAAAGCGGACCTCATCTCCATATCCTCCATCATGTCTTCCATTCGCCTCTTCGAGAGCCTTTAGGGTCTGCATACCAATCTACTCAAATCCCGTATATACAACCTTGGGATCTCCGAGGCTTTGAAATCCCACCTCCTTGATATCACAGGATTTTCCTTTGGCTCGCTTCCTGTCAAATACCTTGGCCTTCCTCTCATTCTTGTCAGGCTTTCGGCCCATCACTACACCCCCCCATCCTCAATCTATTGCGGAAGAAACTCCAACTTTGGAAAAGCAAACTGCTTTCCTATGCGGGGCGCCTTGAGCTCTTCAAATCCGTGCTCCAATCTACGTACCTCTATTGGTCTGATATCTTTGTTCTCCCTCCCCCAACCATCAAAGCTATCGAGTCTCTCATTAGCTCATTTCTTTGGAAAGGAACTATATACCAAGTTCCTCACCTCCCCAATTGGAGTTTTGTCTATCTCCCTAAAGCCAAAGGAGGACTTGGCCTTAGGCGCATCAAATACATGAACTCAATGGATCCCAAAGCTGATCTGGAGAATTGCCTCCAAAAAAATAGAATCTAGATCTCCTAGATTTACTCCCCTCTCCTTAAATTGAACTCCATTTGGTCCACCGCTTCGGGTTCGGACTCCTTATGGGTCTGGCTCGGCATCCTCAGCTTAAGACCTTTAGCGTTAGAGGCTATCACTTACTCCATTGGGAATAATGCCTCTACTTCCCTCCATCTTATCAGTCCCAGGACTATATACTCCTTAGGGTTGGATAGGCCCCCTCCCCTCCCCTCTTTTTTGCTAACATCTGGACCTCTCTCCCCCCTCTCCCCCTGAGAGGGAGGATTCCATTCTTTGGAATACTTCTCCTTCCAAGATGTTTTACTTCTCCTTTGCTTGTAACTTTGTTAGGTCTAAATCCCCTCTTGCTCTGTGGCGCAAAGTCCTCTAGTTCAAAAGCCACATTCCCTGCCACAGCTTCACAACCTGGTGGGCTTCTCACCAACTGCCTCCCTACGCAGTCTTTCCTCATCTATAGCCACATCAAGGTTTCCCCTACTTGTTGCCTTTGTTGGAGAGGAACTGAGGACGTTGATCATATTTTCTTCTCCTGCCCCTTCTCCTCCACCATTTGGAAGAAATTTGTTTCTCACTGTTGGCTTGGAACTTTGTTAGGTCTAAAGTCCCTCTTTCTCTGCGGCACAAAGTCCTCTAGTTCAAAAGCCACATTCCCCGCCACAACTTCACAGCCTGGCGGGCTTCTCACCAACTGCCTCCCTATGCAGTCTTTCCTCATCTATCGCGACATCAAGGTTTCCCCTACTTACTGCCTTTTCTGGAGAGGAACTAAGGACGTTGATCATCTTTTCTTCTCCTGCCCCTTCTCCACCATTTGGAAGAAAATTGTTTCTCATTGTTGACCCTCTAGTAGAAGAGTCCTCCCTCTCAGCAAGGAATGGCTTTGGATTGATATGATCTTTCATGGACCCACCATTTGTGATACCGCCATAAGCTTGCTTTTGTGCCACCATCAATCACTTATAGATGGAGAGGAGTCTTCGTAGATGGACGCCCAAATCCCGCTCCTTTGATAGGATTTGGAAGGCCATCTTCTTCGACGTCAGCACCAAAATTGCTGCTCTCCCACACCGCTTGATCACTGACTCCCCAAGGAACAGGCTTATTGTTGCTTCCTGGGGCCTCCCTTCTTCCATCATCTCCCCCCCCCTTAGGGCTTGTATCCATTATTTGTTGTCCCTCTTTTTTGATTGGGTTTGTTCCCTTGGTTAGCTTTCAGCCTCCCCCCCCCCTTTTCCCCTTGAATATTATTTCTCTCCTTGGGTTTCAATATATTTATTCATCCGAAAAAAGGATTCGAAGACGGGTTAGAACATCCCAATCTCTGACTCCTTTCGATCTCAAACATGGCAGACTGATGTGCATTAGGGGAATCCTATACCCAGAATCTGCGAGCATAAGGTGTTGAATCAAACACAATTGACCCACCCGAGATGGGCTGCCAATATCGCTTAATAACTGACAAAAAAGTAATGACCGAAGTAGAAAGAGAGACATATCACATGGAAGAAAAGGGAGGGGGGGAAGCTCGCACAACATAGGCTCACATCACACAAAACTCAACTTCAATTCATTCTCAAATCTAGCTTCTAATCGGTGGTGCATAGAGATATAAACAAGAAAAGAAACCTACACGTAATCTAAAACAGAAGTAGAAACATTATCACACTAGGGAACTAACTCAATCTCCTAACGAAAGAAGCTATCCTAATAAAAAATAAATTTCTAATTACAAGATAAAACTATAAAAATAAGGGAAAACTACGCCCCCTCCCTTGTACCAAGGCCTAATAATTACATCTTTACACCTGTGTTTTCAGCAATTATAACCCCCCCCCTACATTTTAAAGATGCTTACAAGAATACCCAGTCCAATCGTTCTCGTTACTTTGGATCTGTTAAGTGATGACTTCACTTAATGATGAAAATGCCCTTGAAAGGTACGAGATTACCTTTCTATCCTTTAATTAAAATAAGAGGGAGATTACCCCTCTCTCTGCGCAGGAACTGAAATTTTCATCTCTGGCGAAGTGCCAGCAGCACCGACAACCTGCAAATCCGATCAAGTTACGAGATAATAAACTAGTTTCCCTCATTTGGTCCCCTACTCTGAGCAATCAATTCAATGGGGCGAGAGACCAGAGATGAGTGTCCAAACTCAGTAACCCATAGAGACATACAAATGGCAGCAAAGCTTCTGTTGCCTTCTCTATCTTCGCATCCTCTGCCTTGAAAATTTGAAACCGGAGAGGGCACAAATCGCCAACTGTTTCTTGGAGGGCATAAATCCGTGAGAACCAAAAGGCTCGCAATCCACGTCTCTCTCCACGATTCTCTTGCATCTTCAGTTTCGACTGCTGCTGATATAGTTCATCATCATCATCTTCATCTCCAACAACTCCCTCTCTTCTCTCTTGCAGAGAGCGTGGGCTATTCCTTGGCCAGCTATTACAATTCCCTGGGTCTCTTTGTCATTTCCGTTCTAGGCCTATTGTCTCTCATCAAACATTCTATAAAATCAAAGGTATTCTCTTCTCCACCCCACCCCACCCCACCCCCCCAATATCCCTCTTCAGTTTTCCTCCTTCTGGAGAATATGGATTTTTAACGATTTTTGTCATATTGAAATTCTTTGGTTTTCAATGATTTCTGTTATTTTTCTTTTTCTTTTTCTTTTTCTTTTCTTTTCTTTTCTTTTTTTT
>NC_056558.1:24854095-24857204 GCF_013358625.1 Macadamia integrifolia
GGGGGGGGTGGTGGTGGGGGGAGATGGGAGGGTGTTTCTGAGTTTCTTCTCTCTTTTTAAATCTGTTTTCCATCCGGGTTGGGTGGTATATTTCAGATTGTGAAGAAGACTTGCATCAGCGAAGAAGAAGGGAAGAAAGCACCCATAGCCCATGAACCAACCCTCGCTTCTGTGGCTCACCAGATCCTCTGTGGCCTCGCTTACCTCCACCGGCGCAAGATCATTCATCAAGACATCAAACCCTCGAATCTCCTGATCTACAAAAGAAATCAAGTCAAGATCGCAGATTTTGGGATTGGTCGGATTCTTGACCAGACCATGGATCCATGCAAGCAATTCATCAGTTGGGATGATTGCTTACATGAGCCCTGAAATGATCACCACAAAACCCACAGCATTTACGATGATACCCCGAAGATATTTGTAGCATTTGGGGCCAGCGTCTTTGAGTTCTACTAGAGTACGTTTCTGTTTAACATGGGTTGGCAAGGAGATTGGGCAAACTTGATGTGTGTGATTTGTATATCACATCCACCGGAGGCCAGATTGTTTTCTGTTCACCCGATTCATTTGGATCTCTTCCAATATCTCGAATGGATCTCTCCCAGATTGTTTTCCGGCAAGGTTCCTGCATCGTACAGAAGTTTCGCTCTGGCTGTGAACTTGCCATGATTCCAGATCAAGAAAGTAGATAAACGAGAGGGTAAAATGGTCTTTTACATTTCAAAACTAACACCATCAGCCTTAGGGGAGGGGTGCAATTGCTGAAAACACAGGAGAGGGGGCGCAATTTTCCCTAAAAGTAAACTATCTAAATTATTCTACTGAACCAGAACCCAAATTGGACCCAGTTCATCTCCCAAGCGGGTTCAGGCCGATCCTCGGAAATCCTTCTGCATCAATTTCTCCAACCACTATAATGACACTTAGAGATGTCAAATTGGCCCGAAAGATCAACCATAGCTAAATGGTCATATGGACATGTCCACCAAAATTGGACCCCAAGTGAACTGCCGCATGGAATATGACAAGGGCATGACCAAATGGGTTAGTGTGGCAGTGGTATTAGGAGTGCCTGTGCTGTCACTGTCAGAACAGTTTCTGTGATATTGGACATGGATATGGCTCCTATGTTGAATCTCAGTAATAGGTAATGTATTATGACTTTTCCATCCTCAACTTTCAACAGAATAGGCTTACATGCACCAGGCCAAGACCTGATCCTAATTTCACCAGGCCCAGCCATGGTCAAGGCCAGTCCTGCCCAAACTAAGCCACCTGTTTCAACTTGTACAGTAACTAACTACAGTCAGTATCAGGTTGTTTGAGTTAAGTTTGTGCTAGAATTAGACTAACAAAAATCAAGGCAAAGGTAGCAGCAGTATTGGCACAGAGATAGAAAAGGCAGTACTGGCACCTTAATTTTCACTATCAGGTGCGCCAGTCAGATCATTAGACAGGAAAAGTATACCATGCATTAGTCACAAATTTCTCAAGCATTCTTGTTTACATGATTTTGACAGGGGGCACTCTGTCTGGACTCAATCTTGGCAAACGAGCAGGAGAGGTTCGAGCAAACCTACAAGTGAAATTTGGACCCCACTAGGTCCACTACATGAAAGATATGGCTTGCTTATGTTCAGAAGGAAGGTAATCTGGTAGTGTTGCATCTGCACACCCAATAATCAAATTCAGGTATGCAATATTCTGATCTAATACATCTTCATACAATGATCAATAGCCACTGATTACAGTCGCCATAATAATCAATTTCCAACCACCCCCCAGGGCAACAGTGGGGAGGAAGAAAAGAACCCACTACAGTTTTCTCAAAGAACAAATGACACTCCAAGTTCCAACACAACCCCTATTGGTGGTAAAATATACAAATCAAAATGTACTGAACTACAGTTATCTCTCCAATTACTTGTGAGAGAATCAGCCTATAATATCAATCACCAAAAAAATGATATAATGACGCAATAGTGTTTGTAGAGGGACTGAGGTATATTCCATCGTATCCTTTGTTATTAATTAGAAAATAATAGATGAGGATGGGGTGTGAGAAAGGGAGAGAGTACATAATGTAAGGTAAGTTCATCCTAGGTACACAAACCCCAATAATTACAACTCTCAACCAAGTACAACTCAAATAAACCCTAAAGTAGAGCTGAAATATGAGCTTAGAGAATAGGGAATTAGAGTACTCACGCTTGAACAAAAGAGGGTCTAAATAGACCAGTATAATACCTCAAATAACCCCTCAATAGGTTCTCAATAAATCAGCAGCACACCAGCACCTAGGTCACCCTGGCTGAAACAGGGTTTTGGCCAGCAGAGAAAGAGAGAGGTGCGGATGGCAATCCAGGCCTCAGATGGCCTTCAAACTCAGATTGAAGGAGAATCTTAGGGTGGTCTTCAAACCCCTAAAAGAGTGCTTGAAAATGGCTGGATTGATAGATGTGCTTCTAGTCTTCAAGAAGACTCAAACAACTCTCAAATCATTCTCTCAAAAATTGAACAAAGAGAAAATAAAAAACAGAAAAGGAATTGATGGCGGGGTTGAGAAGGGGGAAGAAGAAGGTTAGGTCTTGGACATCTCACCCCTCAAGTTTAGGCATCTCACCTAGGGGCCAAGCTTTGAAAAATAGCCGAAATCTTGGATGTTTCGGTTTTTTTTTTTTTAACCGAGACAAAATGGCATACAAAATATAAAAGGACATAATTTTGGTCACATTCGGTCATTTCGTTTCAAAATTTCGCTCATTTCGGCCCAAATATGGACTATTTTGTTGAAATTTCAGGAATCTCGGTCATTTCGTTTTGCTAATTTCGGCCAGGGAAACACATGGAAAAAATACACCATTTCAATGCCAAAATTTCGGTATTTTGGTGGTTTTGAAACCACCAAAGCAAAACAAGTTCTTGAACCTTGCCTAGGGCATCTCACCCAACTGCATCCACAACACAACAACATAAGCCATCTTTTTTTGTTTGATTCAAATCTGTCTCTTCATTATAATAGATGGGCATTAAATAGCCTTACATTGCTTGGAACATGGTTCAAAAACTCGCCAAAATCTTGGATATTTCAGTTTTTTTTTTTTTT
>NC_056558.1:24857228-24944466 GCF_013358625.1 Macadamia integrifolia
TTTTTTTTTTTTTTTTACCAAGATGAAATGGCAAACGAAATATAAAAGTACTTAATTTCAGTCCTCTCAGTCACATTTCGGTCATTTCGTTTCTAAATTTCTCTCATTTCAGCCCCAAAAAAGCACTATTTCGTTGAAATTTCGGCCATCTCGGTCATTTCGTTTAACTCATTTCACTAATTTTGGCCAGTTCAGCCATTAGCTCCCCTCCAATGGCCAATGAAACACATGAGAAAAAGTATACCATGTCGATAAAATTTCGGTATTTCAGAGGTTTTGAAACCACCGCAACGAAACAAGCTCTTGAACCCTGGCTTGGACACAAAGACATAACAAAAAAAGTAAACATAAAATAGAAACTAACTGAAAGTAAACATAAATAGAAACTAACTGATTTTAGCAACTAAAAACCAACTTTTTCACTAAGAAACTAACATAAGACAATAAATGACTATTCTAGAATACTAAAACTAACTTTGGCTACTTGTTAACCCGAAAAGGAAACAAAAAGTGACCAAATTACTGTTCACGTGAACAGTAAATTCTGGTTTTGAGTTGGCCTGATGGGCCAATATTGGGGCTGGCTGGTCTGGTTTGATAGAACCGTCAACCAGTAGCCCCCTTCTTTTGCAAGTTCGATCTACATCAACTCTCCCCCTCTTAGAAAAAAATCCGTCCTCGAATTTTGAAGAATGTAAGGGTGATTGTAGCACGGTGCACATCCATCTTCAATCTGTAGAGAAATTCGAGTGACTCTTGAATGTATGGATGTAATCATAGAGGATGGGTTGACGCACTTCGAGGAACTTCAAGGGGATGATGAACTCCATGAAGGGTACATTAAAAGAGAATGAATAGAAGTCTTGAAGAACACCAATGAGGCAAAGTGAATAAATATATAAAAATCCAAATTTAGAAAAAAAAAATTCAAAAGAATGCCACAAAAAAACATAAGGAGCTATTCCGCAATACAATAACAAATGAAAATTGGATGAAAATACTAGACGTATTAACTTCAGTATAATTAATTTTGAACAGGCCATGCTAATAATAAATTTCATGCAACTACAGCCAGAGACTAAGAGCAAGCAGGAATATTCCAATAAAATTAAAGGAAAGCATTTGTAGGATAAATAATGTATGGAAACAAAGGAAATATTTGAAAATAGCTGAGGCCTTTCTATTGGAACACGAGGAGCATGGTATCTTATACAAAAAATTTGCAAGCAGGATAAACTGAAAAAACTACTCCGGAAAATTTTAGAGGACTAAACTCATACCTTTGCGCAAGAAATTAAGGGATACTCAATCACCGGTCCTATCTTCCCTCACAATATTGTCAGGTGAAAAAGGTCAGGAGCAGTCAGATATTTATGTACCAAACCTTTTGGTCACCAATGCAAAGCAACCATAAAAAATAAATAAAAAAAAAGACTGTTCAGGCACATAGAGAGATACCTGATTCACAAAATAATTTTTCAAAAAAAGAAAATACCTCTGTATTGCTGTCCTATGCCTTCTTGTGGTCGAAGAATAATTCTGCTGACAAAAATATATCCAGTAGTTTTATATTTCCAAGGAAACATGAACTATATCAAGTTCAACGCTCAAATGATTGGAAAGGGATTATAACTGGTAAGCCAAGATCAGCTCCTGTAAATGCAGCAATGCTTTGTCTACAAGCACATAAAAAAGGAGAATGAATGACTGTATCATGCATCTTTAGGAATAAGGCTAGTTAAAATTGCCATTACCTGTGAATCTCTTCCTCTTGCCTGCAAACAGCTTTTTTTTTTTTCCCATTTTCCCCTTCATGGAGCTGATACAACCATGGTTCAACATCAAGGGAGACCAAGACGAATGCATTGGTACTTATAAAGTCCCCAATTTCCAACTGAAATTTCGACAATTTTGACAATTGCGATGGGTTCAACCATTTTGGTCTAACCAGCCCCTTATAGAAAGGGCTTATTTTGTGGGAAACAAGCCCATGTTGCAAAAACGACTTCTCTCCCCTCTATTTTGACTGTAAGAGGTGGGAAACATAGGAAATCAACAAAGAAATTGAAATTTCTCCATCAATCTACAATTGAATATTAGTTTATTACACAACCAAAATACATCTGCCTAAGGAAAGGTTCTTGGAGCAAAAAGGTAAACCTCATGTTCCCCAAATATTTTTTTTTTTTTTGTGCAATGTACTTGTAAAAATAGTAGAATGATTTAAATTTTTATCATCTGTTTTGCATCCTCTACATTATGTTTTGTTTGTTTTTATCATGTATTTTCCATTTTTACTTAATAACTTATATATGTGGCAGTAGTACAACTTCAGTCAATGTACACCAGCAAACTCGGGTCAACACCACAAATATCACTTTAGGTTTTTTTTTTTTTTCATGAAACTTATTCTTTGAATAGGTTAGAAATGTCAAAAATAGGATATACACAAAAAATCAGACCAAAAAAATCCAGTTTTGGGGTGGAAACCCATTGTAGGCAAATTTCCATGGTTTCCTCGAAATTTCAATCTCGACCAGGGTCGAAACCCGATATGTTGAAACTTGGATACAACAAGGTGCCAAGGCAAAATACCACCAACCCTCCACACCCCCCCCCCCACCCCAAAAATAATAATAATAATAAAAGAGCCACCCCATATATTCATAGCTCATTCACCCGTCAACCCATTGATCATGGCATCCATAGTAACAAGATGATCATAAAAGGATGCTAGAGTTCCGTTCTTTGATCGGATGAAGAAGCCTCCAAGAACCACGAACCATGTCATAATTCGTAGATGTCTTTCCTCCCAATTCCACAATCATCGTTTGCAGATCGCAAATGGAAGCCAATTGCTTTCATATAAAATGGTTAGCTCATCATGGTTACCCCGAATTTACGCATCCTGCAAGGAACTTGAATCAAGTGCGGGCTTTTTCTACTTGTTAATATAGCTCTTATTGACTAAAGAAACTCAACACTTGAGGATTCAGGGTAATAGAGGAGGAATTTAAAACAGAAAATAATGATAGTGAACCAAGCATTCCACTCCACACTCTAGCCAAAGAAATGAAAACCTTCAAAGGAATAGATAGCATATAATGCTCCCAACATCGATTGATAAAAGAAGAATAACAAACAGCAAGTACTCAAAATGTGAGAACCCAAAAAGTCCATAGCTGTGAAATTAGAACAGCAGAAGATTTTCTATAGAACAGACATTTAAATATCATTGGCTGTGAACTATCTTGACCATATGACTTATTGTGCACACCACAGTCCTGCTCTAGAATTGCAAGGTTAAAAAGAAGGCGATCATCCATACTGAACAATGCACGCACAATTCTTAGTTTTACACGTTCCCTGCAAAAATATCACCGGAGCAAGGTACAACATGAATCATAGTTGTGAACTTTTTTCCTTAATTTTTTTCCCTTTTTTTCTCGGTGGTATTAGGTACAAGACATCTCTGCATCCAAATAATTATTGGGGGAAATTGAATCTCCTGACCTTTTCATTTTCCTTTCTATGACAAAAGCTAAGTTGTTCTGAAGACTTCAGAAATATTCATGACCCAGTTCTTGTTTTGCTAAGTAACAACAAAAACTAGTTCTCCCCCGAGCATGTATCCTAACCTTACACAGTTCTTTCATTCAATACTTAAGTAGGATACTTTAACATCATACGTACATCAGAACAGAATTATAATAATTAAAAAAAAAAAAAATTCCATGGAATTTAACAACCCATAAGAACAGCTGAGTATTGCCATGTTTACATTACAGTTGGTAAACACAACATTAACATAAATGCGACCAATTCAAAACATTTGGGTTCTCAGAATCAATTTGTTGAGATACTCATATTAAATAATTAGATCACCTAAAACAATTTGGGATTATAAGTTGTAGTTAAAATTGGGACTCCAATCAATTCTCAGTTTTAATATTACATACACTGCAACACTGCCATCCTTACATGATGTGATTTTACCTTTTACCATTCTACACAACAATATTCCTGCAAAACTGGTTTTAAATTTCCTCTTCATTTGCTGTAAATTACAGAAAGCTCAAGATCGGCAGTGATGGCGGAAGACAACCAACACAAATGCCAAACATACAACAGTGCGACCAAACATGGGTAAATTCTTTTGAGATACCCTTCTGAGTGGCTGCTGTCAAATGTATTCCTGGTTGATTATGGCCCTGCAGCAGAAGAATACAAGGACTTCCTGCTCCAATCCCCATTCATTTTGGAAGGGACAGAACCTTATCACAGGGGAGTTAATCTGGTTCATCATTGCCATAACAGGGCAGACACTGTATAGATGGTGTCTGTCCACAATTGTTAACCCCTTGAACCAGTTGGGCTCACCCAACCACAGCTTTGGAGAAACCAAAGTTTTCCTTCGATGTTTTATTCCTCGACTGAGTGCAGACCAATTTTCTCCAGCAGCAGTGGCCAGTCTTCTCCAAGTTGCTGTGGATTTAGCTCCATTGCAACTTTGAAGTCAAGCAAAGATATTGGACAACAGCTTCTCTGTTCATGGGTGCCTTCCAGAGGCCCACAGCTACTTTGCATCTGTGACTGATTACCTGGCCAGACGCCATTAATGACTTTACACTGAGGTTGTTGCTTGCAGACAGATTTCGCCGATGGCTCATGTCCAGATCTTGCTCCGACTAGCTCAACGCAAGACCTTATTAATCGCTTCAGATATGCGTCCAACCCATTATTTAACAAATTAGCAGAGTCTGTTGACACACCTACAAGGCCCTGTGTTCCTGCAATCTGCTCCATACGTTTCCTCAATGTTTCAGTATCAGATAATCCACCACTGTCATAATAACTAGCAAAACTACTGCTTGGCACAGGCAAAGGCCTGCGGGCCCCACCTATACTAGCGGAGCAAAATGGAATTCCAAGCGGAGCCGTAAGTGGACTTCTAATGGAGCTGGAGATGTTAGCCCGCTCCACTTCTTCCCCATCTTCAACAACAACTAATTCAAGCTGACCTTTGCTATGTACAGAAACCGGATCATCCTGTGATCTCTTTATTCTTGGTTTTTTAATAGGACGCTGAAGCGAAACCTCCTGGTCATTTTCAGGCTGCTCCGCAAGGCCCTGGTGAGGATAGACAGGCCTCTGAAAATCACATGGATATATATCCCCATTTTCCATAATAACTTTGATGCTTTCGTCTGTATTGGTAGATTGTTGGGAAGGAAACCCCACCTTCCCATTTGGTCCAAGAAGGCTTGGCCGATCTTTAAGCTTCCTTTCACGAATGCCCTTTCGGGGTGCATTTGCTGGAACATCCCCATTTGACCAAATTACCGGAGTTTGTGACTGAGTTGGAGTTGGTGGGGGCCCACTTTGCTTATACCCATCTTCTCTTGGAGGAGATTTCTTTCCAGCAGCTACAGCAGACTTCCGGACTTCCTTCTCGTTAACCGATGGTGGGACCTTCGAATGACAAACATTCTTCAGAATTGAACGTATCAACTGGTTGTGGAGAGGGAGATTCTCCCTCCCAACAGTTCGATAACATAGCTTATCAAACTCCCCCTTGCTTAACTTAAGACTCAATAACCCATTCAAATAATGGAAGTAAAGCTTTGACCTCTCTGGGCCAAGCTTCTTCACTATCTGTGCCTTCAAGTCAGCAAGATTGATCCGCGAGTGCTGCTGTGAAGGTTGCATTTCTCAAAACATAAAGTCCATATAAGACTTTCAGAATCACCAATTGTACTTATTGCAACACAAAACCCTGAAACCCCAATTATTACCAATTGAATTAGGGTTTGGTCCCTTTACAACAGCGACTCCTGCAGACACCTGAACCTTGATTTAATTCCACCACGTGCAGACCAGACAATGCAGACACGAATCTCATCGTCAAGAACAGTAACCCTAGAAAACAGAAAACAAAGCCTTCAAATAGAGATCTCAGTGACTTTCGAACTTACTCAACTCAATCCCTCCAAAACCCCGAAAACTCAAAATTTTCAAATTCCGATCCGTTAAAATCAAAACCCTAACTTTCAATCACCAAAACCCCCGGTTCAAAAATTACACGTTACAAATTCCCTCCCATTTTCAACCATGACCTGCAACAAAAAACCCCCCGAAAAACACCTCCCTGTAAGTCGAAAAAACCCTCATTCCATCATAATTCAAAAAGTAAAGAGTACCCAAATTCTCTCTCTGCTCTTAGATCATGAAACGAAGCTAAACAAAACGTACACTTGAAGGATTTGAGTTGGAAGTAAGTTCGAGGGTTAAACCGCAAGTTCAAAAAAATTTGCAGAAACACATTACAATACAGAAAACCGGAAGGAAAATTTTAAGCTTCGGAAAAATGGAAGTAATTGAGAATAGAAGAAATCATATCCGACCTTTTCAAGCTTCTTCTGTGAGTGAGAAATATTGAGATTCAGCGTACGCATCTACAGAGACTTGCTTGATTCCTCGTATGTTCCTTCGATTGCTCTTTATTCGATTTCGCTCCCGAGCTTCCCTTTCTCTCTGTCTCTCTCTCTGCTTCTGCTTTTAATTTTAATTTTATTTCCTCTCTTTCTCTCTCTACATATATTTCTCGCGCTCTTCTGAGAATTAGATTGCACCCTCGATCGCTGCAAGTACTCTCTTTCGCTCTCTCGTTTTTCTTCCCTTTCTCTCTCTTCGCTCTACGGGTCTTCCTTTTCTTTTTAGTTTTTTTCAAATATTTGTTTATTTTGTTTCAGACTTATGTAATTCGATAATGGTTTATTAGGTGGACCAAATGGGTGAATCAGGTTGGACCGGAGGCATTAATGTAGTGGTCTAGGCTCCCTAAAATTGTGATTTTGTTGGCTAAACCCTTGGAAGAACGATCATTTACGTAAGGTGGCCGGCAAAAACATTATGCTTCTTTTTGTTTTTTTGCATAAAAAATGGATTGATTAGTGGTCCGGTCATGGCCTCATGGGTGGTGGATTGGTTCGGTTCATGGGTGAGCAAACTTTGTCTTGATTATGGATAATTTCTAACAATTTTCTCTTTCTAGTGATTTTTACTCGTAGAGAGGCTTATTTATTGAGCTCTCTCTCTCTAGTTTTTTTGGTAAATACTCTCTCTCCTAGTTGACATGGCAAGATTGTCCAGTAAATTAAGGGGTATTATTAATAATACGTATTATTTTATCCAATTGAAGAATTTATTGGATATCAGCCGAAATATATTACGTATAACTAATTAACTATTGAAAACAAGAATTTGAGCAAAATTTTGAATTTATTTATTGGGAGAGGATTCCTAAAAAGACTGCGTAGTTTCTGCACCAGCATTTGAACCAATGGGAATGCATGTAGAAATATCAATAGCAATGGGATTTTTGTCTTTCATATGGGGCAGGACACTCATTTTGCCCTCCCATGTGTCTTGGCACAACACCATATTGTCTTTTTCAATTCTTTTTTTCTTTTTTTGATTAATTTGGTTTTCATTGAGAATGATATAAAATATTGGTCAAATGTCACTAATCATAATGTCTAAAAAGAAAAGGAAAGAAAAATTGAGAAATTAGTATAATTATTAGATTTAATAATTTAGTATAAACATCGGGAAAATTGATATTTAGGTTAAATGTAATATATCTCATCCAAAGATGAACAAAGTGGGAAATTCATAAACAACTAGGACTCATAATATGTATTAATGTTTATTATCTGAAAAAAAAAAAAAAGGAATCTTGTTAATGTCTTGATGAACACACTGGGAACAAATGGGGAGACCTCATCAGCTACCTCATTAGTCCTTTTTCTTCTTGTCACGGAAGGCCTTTCCAAATTATTGTGTACATATAGAGACTTAAACATGTTCTTAAGAATTAAGGTGGCACGCAAGGCATCTAAATTTTCGCCCTTATTTTTTTGCAAATGAAATTTTCATTTTTTGTCATGCTACCACTGATGATATTTAAACCATCAAATGCATTCTTAATACTTTTGCTGACCTAAATGGATTAACTGTCAACCTAAGCAAAAAAATAGCATGCTCACCAAGAGGTCTCAAGTTCGAGCCTCCTGTTACCTACTTCCCTCCCTACGTATCAAAAAAAAAAAAATGTCAACCTAAGCAAAGGTGGAATTGCTTTCAGCTTTAATGTTAGCAATTATTGCAAAACTAATATTCTCCTCTCCTTTGTAGGATGAACTGTACTTCATACTGTAACACCCCCACCCCATTAACATTGCACAATATTGTTTTCTTTGGCCTATGGGCCTTAAGGCTTTAAAACGTGTTGTGTCGTCCTATAGGCCTCGAGGCTTTAAAACGTGTTGTGTCATATTAAAAAGACTAGAGGTTATTAACTAGCCCAGTAATCTCTCCCTAGCCGATGTGGGACTAAAGTGTACACACCCTCACCGATCTCCCATACTTACCGTATTCTTAGGTGTCACAACTTCCCTCATTTCGGTACAACATCCTCGTTGTGACCCCACATGTTGTCGGGGTCTGTTCTGATACCATTTGTAATGGTCTGACCCTATTAACTTTGCACGATATTGTCATATTTGGCCCATGGGCCTCAAGATTTTAAAATGCATTGTGCAATGTTAAGGAGGCTAGAGGTTATTAACTAGCCCAATAATCTCTCCCTATACGATGTGGGACTAAAGTTTACACACCTTCACCGATCTCCCAAACCCCCTAGTACTTGTTGCATTCTTGGTGTCACACATACCACTTCCTCTCCTCCCCCTCCCCTTTTTTTAAAAATCTCTCTCCCTCCCCTGACATTTGAAGATTCTATCAAATGTTCCATTAGCCACTGACGATGCTAAACATGTAAAAAGATAAAATTAAACCTTAGTCTATTACATGTCATTTTAACATCATTTTCCCTCCTCTTTTCTCTATTTGGGTTTCTACCATCATGCAAAGAAGCATCGAATCAGAGAACCAAGTATGGGTTACCTTGGGAACTTGCTTACACTTGAATTGTTCATTTCCAAGAGAAATTAAGCATCAAGCTCCTTGTGTGAGTTATGATTTCATAGACAGATACAACCCGAGAAGCATTAAGCAAACACAAATTAAAGTTTCTTAATATAACAAAATGAATCAAAGAACCAAAGGAACCAAAACTAATATTCTGATATTTTGTAAACACACAATGATATTCTCTAGACACACAAATGCAATAAAAAAAAACATATCAAAGTTCAAAGAGAGCATATTCTGTAAATACACAAATGTAGTCATACACACAGTCAAGAAGATAGCTAATACCGACGATATAAACAAAGCGAGGCTTTGCAACGGCATCACAACGAGCTTCGCTTTAACTGAGAGAAGTTGTGACTAAAGCAAGGGTTTCATAACCAAATACTAAGCAAAGGTTTCAGAACCCCTCAACTATCGGAGCTTTATAAGAGAGAGATGAGTGTCATCGAGAGACCCTAGAGGTGAGGTTGAGCTTCACCAACATAGAATTTTCTTCTTCTCCATGTGAAGGAAGATGATGAGGTCTTTTAGGTGTCTAAAACGTCTTCTGGGTATTTTATATGATGCAAGGGTAATTTAGGTATATAAAAACATATTAATTTAGGTATAACATAACATAATTTAATGTTGATGTCATAACTTAACAGTGATTTCTAACGGAAGGGGTACGTTTGATAGAATCTTTAAATGTCAAGGGACGGGAGTGATATTTAAAAAAAAAAGGAGGGGGGAACTAGTATTAAGCCAACGGTCAGGGGACAAGAGTGTAATTTTCTCTTCTTTTTATTGTTGCAATGGAAGGCCTTTCCAAATTGTTGTGTACAAAAAGAGACTTAAACATGTTATGAGGAATTAAGGGGGCAAGCAAGGCACCTGAAATTTCTCACTTATTTTTTACCAATAACACTTTCATTCTTTTTTTCATGCTACCACTTATGATATTTCTACCATCAAATGCATTCTTGATATTTTTTGCTGACCTATCTGGATTAACTATCAACCAAAGCAAAAGTCGAATTGCTTTCAGCGCTAATCTTAGCTTTCTTGCAAAGCTGCTATTTACATCATCTGCAACATAACTGAAATGGATCATAATGCCACTAATCTTGGATCCAATCTTTTCTTCACCAGAGCCAAATGTTATAGGTTCAACCACATTGTTAAGAGAGTTGATGAGAAACTCTCTATTTGGAAAGCTAACCTCCTCCAATCTGCCCTCTCTTCTATCCCTGCTTATTCTATGTCTTGTTTTACCTTTCCAAAATTCATATATAAAAAACTTGACTCCAATTACCTTTGGTTTAGGAATGGTGACGGTTCTCAAACAAGGAAGGCACATTTTACATGGTGGCATAAAATTTGCAGTCCAAAATCCATTGGCGGTCTTGGCCTTAAAGACTTTGAAAGTCAAAATAAGGCTCTTCTTTTAAAATTGGCATGGAGACTTATTGTTGAGCATTTTTTTATGCAAATTATTCCAATTATTTACACCATTTAATTTTTAGAACATGACTACTTTATGTATTTTCTCTTATTTTCATAATTCAGGCCAAAAGTGGACCAAGTGCAGTACAAGAATCAGATTCGGCCTAAGGAATCAAATTATAGCTAGCCTGACTAGAGCCTAGAAGATTCTCACTTGGCAAAAATCTACTAAATAAATTTCAAGGATTTCCTATGAGGTGGACAATCTCTACAATGAAGATTTAGGCCGAGTCAACTTTCTATTTTGGTTTTTAACCACATGTTGGAATAATTTTTTAGTAGTTTCATATTCATGATCTTCTATATTGGACAATATTTTAAAAGAATCCTATCCTATCTTCTATTTTGAGATTAAGGGAAATATTGTAAAGGGAATTGGATTATCAAATATTTGGTAGTTTCTTTTATAGGTTTTGAATTTTATTTGCTTTTTATTTTTCTTCTTCTCATTCTTTAAGTAGTTGAACCCTATAAATAGAGGAGCTCTCATCTCTCTGAGAGAACCAATCTCTCTCTCCCCTATCTTTCTTCTTTCACTTCATCAGTTTAGCTTTGAAAAATTTATGCTTACAAATTATAAATTTTTTCTCTGCAAAATTTCATTGGAGTCATTAAAGTTATAATTGAAGATTTAGAAGCATATTTGAAATTTGGATATGCGGAAGCTTGTAATTTATTCTCCTCTTCAATAAAATTCTGCAGTTGTTCTTCAATTCAAATTCTTTTATTTTTAATTGATATATCTTTTATATAAATAGCCTGATCCTCCCACGGCTAGCTAAATCCATTATTTTGGGATTTGGTTGAAGCCATTAATGGTTAATATGAATAAATAATGGGCATGTTTTAACGGATATGAACCTAGTTACACTTACTACGGTTGACCGTCGCATTGTGTATGTCATCCAATAGGACCATATACATGATAGCCGCCGTAGCCATAGTGACACTAATTAGGATTTATGATGTTTAGCTTAATATTGCATATTGAATGATACTACTCATGGGGTATGTTAGCCATTGTCGCGTTTCCCATAGACCTAAATCATACTATGTGTAATATGTCCCCATCCCTATTATAAATTCAACTTATTCCCATGGTAAATCCCAATCCTGAATGATTCATCCCAATTAATTTTATTCAATTATTCTTCATTGGTTAATTAAATTTAATTTGATATTTTAATTGTTAGAATTATCTTGCATATTTAGTTAAATTGATATCAAGACAACTTGCACTCTGCCTAAATTGGAAGTGTGTTAGTTAAGCACTCAGCCTCCTTGAGTTCTACTCGTAGCTACAGCTAGCACTGTGCACTTGCGGTTAGTATAATTAGTGTGGCTTACATTTGAGCCCAACACTTATCACTGAAGGAAATTTTTATCACTGAAGGAAATTCTCTATGGGTACAGGTTTTAACTTCAAATTACTTTCCACACAGGTAAATTTTCCACCATGCTAATATGAGGGAAAAAGGTTCTATAACTTGGAACAACATTTTGAGTATACTCTAATACCCTTAAGAACATGGTTTTCCAAAAATTTGGTAATGGTTGTAAAGCTAACTTCTCAACTGATCCATGGATTCCCGATGGTGCATTCCTTCTCCAGCCCCAATATCCAAAATCCTACTCTAATATCCCCCCTTAAGGTAAGTGACTTTACTATTATGAACTTTTGGCACGGGAAAAATAAGGATTCATTATAAAACATTGTATAAAAAAACAAAAGAAATCGTCTAGTTGTATTTACAAAAAATATCTTCAAATTCCTACATGACATATTAAATCTAAAAAATCCCACGATTCAGTCTATTATTCATTAAATAATTAAATACATGTATATCTGTAAATGTGTCAAATAGATAAAATCATAAGAAAATTCATAAATCAAGCAAAGAATCCGATAAATCCCCCTTCCTTTTTTTTTTTTCTTTTATTCCTTGGCAATCTCTACTGTGACTATAGCCTTATCTCCTACGATTTTGATTTCTGTTGTTGGGGGTTTTGCTTTCACCATTTTTAGGGAGTCCCCCTAAAAGAATAAGGGAACTCAATCTTAGGGATTATAGTAATAGTTGTCTTGTTTAGGTGCTTGGCAGCTAGTTTCGAAGAATTGCAAGACTAATTCAGTGATGTGAGGGCCGATCCATCGATCGGTAGCCCTTCGGGGGTTCCTTAGGAATTGATTCACTCTACATAGATTGACTGAACGCAGAAGGAAGCACGTAGAAAAATTCATTAATATTACTTAATGGGAGGTGGCTAAAGCCACTTCTCTTCTTTCTTTCTCCCGTGCTTTCCATTGGTCAACAACCAACCATAGCTCTCTATGTTTCTTTTGGTTTATTAATTGCTATTCTTCCTTTATCAGTAGTAAATAACGTACTAAAAAAATTATTTTTAAACTCTGATTCTGATATTAGATAATGTCACATTTCAAAAAAAGGGGCCTTCACCGCCAAAATTGTGATACCCTACTTTATAAACCCGATCTAATTTCCCGGTTGGTTTGATTTGATCTTGCAGGACCTGAACTTGAGCGAGTCGGGGCAAGTACCTTATGGAACATGATGGCAAGAGTACTCTGAACTCAGGTTGGCCAAATGAGCTGGAGTCAGTGCCTAGCGTAGTTCGCGTACCTAAGCTGTGCACTTGCACATATCACGAGGCCATGTACCTATAATAAAGGTACGTAGCCATATTTTATGTTGAGTATGCATATAATAGTTTACAAGGAGTGAAATACGTATCAAGACCGAACCCCATCAAAAATCCCAATGTTTAGGCTATGTTCTGGCCAACTGGTGGATGGTCATAGGTGGGTCGATCCACCAGTGTGACCTATCAATTTGGTCACTAGATATTTTTACCCCACTATAAATAGCATTTATTACCTCTCTTTCTCCTCATTTATTGTTTTACACGGTAGTTGAGAAAAGTAAAGAAGAGAGAGAAAAAGAAGAAAGAGGAGAGAGGAAGGAAGAAGAACATGGGGAAGGAGATGATGGTTATACATTGCTAGGGGTAGATCTCTTGAATCCGACACTGGATTTGTGATCCTCATCTCGAGATCTATGATTTGAGGTGAGTAGGCGATTGAGAAGACGAGTAAATTGCAACAAGGTTGGAAACCGATACACCTTTTTCATTAGAATTTGTATTTTTAATTTTAGGTTTGAGGAATAAGATATTTTAAAGCATATGATAGGGGGGATTTTTCCTTGGTTATATAATAATTCATTTCATTTATATCTTATAAATAACTCTAGGAAATGTTTGTATATTTTTATTTGAGGAACCTCATGATTTAGATTAGGTTTTGAGCCTTGTCAAGGAAACTGGTTTGATATATAGTGCATATTAAATTCTTATAAAACTATATGCTAATAATTAGGAGTTAAAAAAAATTATTTAAATGGTTTTCATATATATGTAGACCTCTGTAAAATTTTATTTCATTTTGAATTGGTTTTGTATAACAAAAAAAAAAAAAAGATTTGGGACTATTTTCCATAAGAGACTTTAGGTCACGGTTTTGGGTGGACTCAATACCCTCTTTAAAAACTGTTTTTGGACATGATACTTTTTGTAAATATTTTAAAAATATCTATAGTCACCCACGAGAAAGAAGGGCTCAGTTTGACTCTTGTAAGGGGTATTTATATATATTTGTTTTTACCATATCTTAGAAATTTGACAGATTCTGGATACCGTGATTCAACCTTAGGAATACTCAATTTATAATTTTTTTTTTGTTTTATTTTCTTACTTATGGTAGTCGCACAATTTTAATTTTATCTATAAAAAATTCCAATTCTTTTGGTTTACAGAAGAGGGATAAAATGAATTTCTATTGAACTATGGTCATTTCTGTCCAGTACATAGGTCCAAGGTATATATCAGTACTTGTATATATATTTTGAATGATTTGAAGATTGATTTCGAATATGAACCCTTCTAATGATTTATATATTTATTAGTCTAGTATCATCCATAAAAATCCCCAATCCATTTGATCTATGAAAGATGAAGAAAAATATATTTTACTGGACTGTGGTCAAATCTGTCCAGTGCATATATAGTCCTTGTGTCTGTATTTTGGATGCTTTAAAGATTGATTTAGATTATGCACCCTTCTAATTATTTGTAGCTATATTTATCTAGTGTTATCCATAAAAATCCTAGACCCATTTGGTTTTTGGAAAATGGAGAAAAGTACTTTTTAATACACTGTGGTCATTTCGGTTTAACAGAAATGGTCACAGTGCAATACCCTATGTTGAGACCTATTTTGAAGAATCTCAAAGACCTAATCTAGAGATAAGTCCTACTGATAATTTATTTTATTTTAAGTCTACTTTAATGATATATAATTTATTTTATATCTATTATCAATATTAGATGTTATGGAAGTAGAAAAAAGTTAAACACAGAATTGGACATAATCTGAAAAATATGAATGTAATATGTTAGGTGAGCATAATTAAGGACCGTACACTCTACGGGAGAGGGACTAGAGATCTGGTGATTATATACAAAAAACCAAGGTGAGTTAATCCATAGGCTTAACATGGTTGATATGCCTCTTACATTGTTGTGTGAATAAGAATTCCTCTCATGTTAATATCTTGTGAATGATGTTATGGTGTTTTGAAAGATTATCATATGTCATCTCATACTTTGCTATTAATGACATGCCATGTATATATCATATGCCTACATTTACATAAATGTAATGTTATGCCATGACAGAACATGATAGAACCTCATTAGGGACATGCATAAATGATTTGGAAATATGTTTCCCATGCTTAGATTACGAGGTCTGAAAATGATAGATTTCTCTATACATAGCACACTGGCTCTGTATGCGGATAACCAATCCATTCATAAAATCACATCAAAGTCGGTCAAATCCAACTCAATCAAGTGAGCATTCAACTTATGTTCACCTATGGTCACTGGACAAGGCTCATAAACATAGTTCAAACCCATTACACTTCCTGTAGGGGTGCTCATAGCCAAACATTGAGTTAGTCCCTTGGGTGGAATGCTCATCTTCTTCACAAATGCCAGTGACACGAACGAATGCGAGGCTCTTGAGTCAAATAACACATGTGCAGGTAATAAGATATCAATAATATACCTATCACTACACCGGGTGCAGCCTCAGCATCTTCTGCAGTCATAGCAAACACTCTGCCCTGTGGTCTCTAGCCCTATAAGGGCTGCACTGGTTTAGGGGTTGAATATGTCTACTGAGGCCTAGGTGGCATAGTGTAGGGTGCATCACCTGGCCTTCAGTGGGGGCATGTTCTCGCCATGTGGCCCGACTGATCACAATGAAAGCATCTCGGGCTCAATCTGGAAGACTGAGAAACAACACTAGATCAGGAGGACTGGGAAGTCTGACTATCATCAGGCTTCCTGAATTGCACTGAAGTTGGGTTGATATAGGGCATTTGAAAAGGTTTGCTGCCTCCCCTAGAGTCAGTAGATCCCATTGGCCTCTTTCCTGTCCCTTACTGGGTTGTGATGTTGTCTTTATGTCAATCTTCAATAGATTTGGCCACTTGGACCACCTCAACATAGGTCTGCAGTTTCAACCCCACAATGGTTGACCCAATACCTAACCTCAACCCTTTCTCAAACTTCTTCACTTTAGCTCTATCACTCTGAGATGCTTAAAAGAAAAATAGAATAGCTCCTCAAAACGTTGCTGATACTCGAGCACAGATCGGGAACCTTGAACCAAGTGAGAGAACTCACTCTCTCTCCTATCCCAGAAGCTTTTCAAAAAATAGTTATCAAATAAGGGCCCTTTGAAGTCTGCCTAAGTGGGGTTCGGGTTACTAGCCCTCAGAATAGGCTCAGTGGCACTCCACAAATCATCTGCTTCATTCTGTAACTGATAGCCCGCACACAAAATTTTTTGCTCATCAGTGCAACTCATCAGTCTAAACACCTTCTATATTCCACCAATCCATCTTGATGGATACAACTGGTCTTAGCCCACCTTTGAGAATCATGGGGGCCTAAGCCATTGAAACTTCTCCATCATTTTCGTCAAGTCTGTCCAGCCCTCTCTACATGGGCCTAGGCTTGATCAGGCATCGGGTCTTGCACTTGCCCATGCACATTTGGATGCCCTTTCCCATGCACTTGTGCCCCACCATACGTTTGAAGGGTAGCCGATCCAGCGGGTATTGGAATGGGTGTCGGTGGAGTAGGAGTTACGGACGGTGCATTACGGGCTTCCATTGCCGCCTAGATCCTATCATCGATCCCAGCCATAAACTGGTTTTGCCTTTCCTCCACTCCCTGCATCATGTTATCCATGATGGATGCCACATCCTGGGATGTAAGTACCGACGGAGCCGGAGGTGCATTGTGGGGTCTACCCCGATTCCGTATAAAGGAAGCAAGAGGCAATGGGCATGATCGGGATCGGGATCAAGTGTTCCTGCGTGACATGACTCTTATGGAGGAATCCGATTAGTGCACATGCATATACAAGGTTGCATGTAATTGGAACACATGCATGCATAGTGAGTCCCACACATATCCGATAGGCGAAATTAGGGTTAGGATATGCATAGGTGGGGTCTGCACATATTTGGATCCGATCCCCTGCATATCAAGTAGGGGCACACAATTAGGGTAACAAAATAATAATTTAGATTTGAAAAATAAAATAATTTATTTTCCAATTTAGTCCACCAGAAAAAGGGAGACTTCTCATCGAAAATATGGCTTAATCCATCAGAAATATCAATATTATTTTCGATGGGCAAAACAGTGAGCAATTTGGGATTTTTCACTTCACCGGAAGCATGCCCAGTGTTTCTGGTGGGTTGTTTCTGGTGGCTCCAAAACGACTATAAATAGGCTCGGGTTTGGTTTTCATTGTACAAAACCCTACAAAACCCTATTTTAACTTGTGGAAAATGTGTGAAAACGGCCAAGGATGACTTTGTAATCCCTTCCTCTCGCTATTTCACGATCAATCCGCGTCGTATTCGCACCAAAGGTATGTTCCTCCTCTCTATAACCTAGTTTTGTGATTTTGTTCTTTGTGAGCTTTTCATTCAGCCATTGAACCTGATTTTTCATTCTTAATCCTTAGGAATCATATTGCAATGATGTCTGGACACCGTGTACGTACCCGACATGCCATTAAACAAGAGGAGCAAGACGCTGCCGCTCAGTTCAACGCAATCTTATTCTGCTCTGTGCTTGAGTGAGACCATTGGGAACTCTTCGAGTGCAGCAATGTGGACCCGGGAGTCTATGTGAAGACCAATGAGTTCCATGCATTCTGTCTCCGTCAATGGTTTGACGATGTTGGGTGGTACTGCATCTTAAAACCTAACCAGTACTACTACCCTACATTGGTCAAGTTATTCTACTCTAACCTACAATGCGTGAACTAGGGTACTGAAGAGATGCAGATCACCTCCTATGTGAAGGGGGTGGAGATCTCCTTTGACATGAGGCAGTTGGCCAATATTTTGATGGTCAGCAATGTCGGTGACCTGGTGTACTATCTGCCTCGGACTCTAGCTTATGACTTCTAGAGTCTCGATACTTTTCAGGAGATAAATGACATGTTGACTAAGGAGGCCAAGGGGTGGAACCGCTCAGTCAACTACTTTGCTACTTCAAAGGTCGTCAGCTGTGCGATTCAGTTGAATGTTCTTCCCACTTGTGAACACTATGATGAGGTATGTGCACTACAAGCCGATGTGACCTACTGCGTGTATATGGGGGCGCAGATACGTCTACCTTACCTCCTTATGTAGACTATGGTATTTCGGTCCGAAGGAGTGGAATGCCGAGTAGGAAGCCTGTGCTATGGAAGAATACTTACTGACATCTTCCACAGCTTTGGGGTGGACTTGTAGGGAGAGGCACGTTTGGGTGAAGAGGTCACATACTTCAACCAAGATTCTCTGAGGAAGATGACCATAAATCAATAGGAGGTGACACCTATTCTAGGAGAGGCTCAGCAGCCTATGGAGGTAAATGGTGGAGGTGCCGGTAATGTCAGTGGCGATGCTGGTGATGTTGGAGGAGGTGTTGGCGCTGTAGGAGGAGAAGCTGCTGAGGTTGGTGGGGTTCCCCCACCTGATCCCCAGACTATGGGTTCTATAACTGCTTCTACTTCTCGGGGCACTAGGGGTGCGAGACCTTACGATCTCAATGATATTATGGCCCGATTAGACACCACCACATCACTGATAAGGAGCATAGATGGCCGCCTCAACAGCATAGATAGGACCTATTGTCTTATGGACAATAGAGTAGCCTCCCTAGAAGCACAAATGCAGGCAATGGTCTTCCATCTTGGTATTCCAGTGCCTAACATACCAGCGGTGTGAGTAAGACACGTACCTATCTTACAAACTTACCAGGATCTCTGATAGTAGTACTTTAACATTCTCACAATCTCACATCACAAACCAATATAAGCAGCGGAATCAGAGTATAGTAGCGGAATCATAAATAAAATGGGGAAACATCTAATGATAAACATAGTATCATTAACCAAGTCATTCTATTTACAATCCTTCAAGACTCACATATTTCAAGTTTAAAACATAACATTTACAGACCTGTATCAACATAATAAAAATACACTAAACACCTTATGGCGCCGCGTATGCACAAAAGTCACAAGCACAGTCTTGGCCATGTTCCTCCGCCTCCAACATCCACCAGTTGCTCACTCCATACTCAGGTCCAGAGGAAAAAGAGTCACCAGCCACAGGCACGACCGTACCTACATCATCATCTAAAAAGTGTGTATACATGGGGTGAGCTTTCCAACTCACTCAGTGAAGGGTGGGGTCAAGCACATCCAAGCAAGACAATAGCAGTAATAATTTATGATGCATGATTGTGAAAATTAATCACATAGTCCATGATGCTCGTGATGCAGTTCATTTATTTATTATCCACTTAACAATACAAACTAAGTATGGTAAGTGCTACTATGGCGCACTGGGCTTTATCCTTCATCTTGGAACCGCCATCGACTACTTAAGGATACAAACCCTAGCCATGAATAGAAGCCTATCGGTCCCTGTATGCATCCATGGGTCACCCAGCAAACCCCTGATAGCCCCCACTAGGCAATCCAACAACAATCGCATTGTACCACGGGTGTGGCATTCCGGAAAGGCACATGGAACATACCACAATGGGTTATCCAACACCTCAACATATATGCTACATGCCTTTATAGAGATATAGTTAGTATGAATTACACGATACCGGTAAAACCTAGGCCATAAAGTGTAATCCATCTCCAAATACAGACCCAGGTACACGATACCAGCGAGATCTTGGACACAAAGTGAAACCTGAGTCCATTTACCTAATATAGCATACATATCATAGTTGAGTATGGACTATGCGATACCGATACCAATCATCGGTCACGAAGTGCATCCATTTCCAAATGCAGTCCCGAGGTACACGATACCAGCGAGACCTTGGCCACAAAGTGTAACCCGTGACTATAATTAACTCTAATGCACATAATCAATGCATGAATGCAACATACATACGACAATCATGGCACCGGTACCATCTCGGCCAAGCTGGATTCCGTCTCAAACACACAGCCAAACACAAGGTGATCATGGTACCAGTACCACCTCGGCCACACCGGATCCCATCATACATCTCCATACAGTTCATATCATGATCGTAAAATGACAAATGTAACATATCATCATCGTGTTTAAGCAATTATAATTAAACATATAATTCTAAGCATGTGAGCAATTTAATAATAATAAACACAGTCCATCCCTCACCTGGTTTACGATCGGGTGTGTTTGGGTTCAAGTACAGCCACCGATCAATCAAATCAATTCTGGCTTCGGGGAACGTGCGTGTCACTATCCTAGACACAAAGTGAATCGTACATCAGTACACGTCGAGAACATCTAGAGGGACCCATATAGGTCACCCCCAAAGGGTATAGACACTGTCCCCAAGTGACAGTATTGTCATCGGAAACACCCACCAAAAACAGGGCATTTTCACCGAAAATATCAGTATTGTTTCCGATGGAGAAGACAGAGAGCACATAAGGCTCATTTGTCCACTAGAAACAACCCACCAAAAGTAGCTACAGTATTTCCTGTGCCATATTTTTGATGGTAATACAGAAAGTTCTAACTTGAATTGGGGCTTTTCGGCTTAGGCCCGATCACCGAGATTTGTTCCATAAAGTTTGTAGGGGATGTTCCTAGCATCATTCGAAGCTAAGAAAATCTCAATTCCACTGAACCGTTTGGGAGATACATCGATCGATCGGTTAAAACCCTAAGTGGCCATTTGGTGTTTCTTGTTGCCGAAGCTCACCGGGCTTGGTTTGAGCTTGGTAACGGCATCAGGGAGTCGCAACACGCATTCTCTGACCCCAATAGAGTTTGTACACTAAAATCACATCCAACCCTAGCCATACTTAGGTCGAAATGATGGGAGAGAGTTGTATGGGAGGTTGTACTTACCTTCTTCGGCAACGATTTTGGCAACAAGGTGGCAGCTGGCACCAAGGTAAGCCTCCAACCTTCTTCTTCTTCCTCTTCTTCTTCCTTCCTCTCCTCTCCTCTTTCTCTCCTCTCCTACATTGATCACAAGGGAAATGAAGAAATGAATCCTCATTTCCCAACTTATAACTTAAGTGGACCTTAGAGTCTGTTTGGGTTGGACCCCTTTTGGACCAATCGGGTTAAAATAAATGTTAGGGCACGAGGACCCGATCATTTAGATCTCCGTAAAGTGCTCACATTACGAGGAAGGTGTGGAGAATGATTTGGGATCATTCGGAACCATTTAAGATGCGAGTGGTGGGACCCACCACTCGCATCAGAACCCTGATAGTAGCCTATTAACCCACCGAAAACAGGCACCGGTTCCAGGCCCAGGCTGCTTCCAGTGGTATATTTCCGGTGGTCTGCCTACTGCCCTCCAGTTGGCCTCGCACAGTTAGCTACCTTCGACCGTGCTATTGGTCTTCCGATAATTTTGATGCGAGCCGAAATTCAAGTGTGGGGAGTCAGGTCACTTACCGTCTGGAATCAGAAGGTATGAATCTCCTCCAGTTAGATAGGTGTCATCTCTACCCCTTTGGCAATGCGTTGTCGCGAGCCAAAACCCGATCGTATTTTCGATCTCTGATCCTAGGCCTGTCACAACAGTTCAAATTAGACCGGATTAGGGCACGGGTGTAACACATATTATATTCAAACATCATTCCAATCTCAACATATTATAGTCAAATAGAATAACTGATGTATTATGAATCAATTTACAAGAAACCAAAATTAAATCATATATTAGAGGGTTTTCATTTTCTAAATGATAGCCACTTGGTTACAAATTACTACTATCAAAGTTTTAATGTTAAGGCTCTTAATTGATGAAATCACTTACCTTTTGAAGAAGATGCAAGGGCTTGTGATGAAGCAAAGAATACTCTTCAGTATTGATTCTCGAACGATTGTGGTGAGGTAACTCAATGTGAGAATCACTACTATCCAACCCAAAAATTCAAATGTTAAATCCAGAAGCACAAAAGTTAAGATTTATCAAAGCAAAGAAAATGAGTTCAGAAGAATCATAAGCCATTTATTTTCCAAGCCAGATCTAGTATTTAAATGATGTCCATCACTTAAATGATATCCTTGAAAGGCTTAGTGTTGTGAACAAGGTTGCCAAGTCTAGTCACTAGTGTCAAGAAAAAAGAACAAGCATAATTTGGACTTGAATTTTGGTATAAATTGATTTTTTTAGTAATTAAGAAAAAAATTAAAGTTCATCACAATATTTTACTCATCCAACAAAAAAATATATGGGGTGGCTTGCTCCATTGAGTTGGACTTATAGAATTTGACCAAGCCTGGGCCCTTTGACATATAAATCAACCCCTTTTAGCGTTGTTCTTTTATAATTTATGAATATATGACCTCTGTGATTTATGAATCTAGGGAACAACGAGGCACAATTCTCATGGGCATTCATGAATCACATGATACAGGGTCAAGTTCTAATCCCCACTTAATAATAAGCTAAAGTGATAAATAGGCTCAGTCGAACCGAAACTGAGAAGGTTATGTGTATCGCAAAAAAAAAAAATCTCACTAATTCCTTTCTTTTCCTTTAACATAGCTCATAGAGAAAGAATTTTTCCCAATCAAACATCCATTCTATTTTTCAATGAAATCGATGGAAGAAAATATAATTTACTCAATCAAATATCCAATTTCTAATTTGTAAAAAACTAATCTGAATTGATGGAAGAAGGCTCGCAATCTCTGAAACCTCAAGACCTAAAATGGTGGAAGATGAACAGAGCAACTAGAAGGATGGGAAGAGAGAAATGCAGTTGCAGAGGAATTCTCCAGATCTTCTCTAGTAGCAAGATTGAGTGAGGGTTGAAATTGAGTTATAGGAGAGCTTAGAGCGGCTGGGAGGCTGGGAAGGGAGAAATGGGATGGAAAGTGGGCAAAAGTTAAAAAAACCCTACAGTCCTTCACTCCTATGATTGGGTTATAGTTGTTTCTTTTTTCAATGAATATGATGAAATTCTTATTTTATCCTAAAATCGGATACGCGTTTTAAATGGATTTTTTTGTCGTTTCCATTTTTTTTTTTTTTTTCATGTTGTATAACAACATATGACAAAACATGTTTTAAACAGAGAAAAACGACAATCGCATTTTAAACGCTTTTTTTCTAACAGTGGTCCAGACAAGGTCAACATAAAAGCTTGACCCATTTGCTCCTCCGTGAGCTGCCATAATTTGGTAATACTCACGAAAACCTTCAGGTCAGCCTAGGATCTCCTAATCCATCAAACCTATCAATCTACCAATTTAAATTTTCGAAGATTCTTACCTTAGAGAAGAAACTTATTTCATTAGGATTCGTAGCATGTCCCTTTTTTCCATTTTTCCTCGGATCATACTCTCTAGATTCTCTAAATGCTCTCTCATTTTCCATTCTCTCTCCGTCTCAAGAGGCTCTGTTTTGGCATGAGCAACAAACTCTTCTTCTTCTTCATCTATCACAAATCTAGGGAGAGCCTTAGGCATAGTGGATGCCCCTCGAGGGGTCGCAAGCCTAGTTTGCTCTTGCCCACCCGTGGTGGGAATAGAATTTGTCTGTGGTGGGTTCAAAACCATGTGTATCATTTGTGCTAAGGTTTGCTTAAGCCCGACCATTTCAGCTTGCATTGCTTCCATCTGGTGAACCCATGGTACTTCGGGTGGATCTCTATTGGTCGGGTCTTGTGGACTTGGATCCATCTATACTGAGTATTGATTGGTTAGAAGTAGACAATCATGGGTAGACAATACAAGACTAAGACCAGTCAACTAATTATCCTGATGGGTCCACACAGACGACGAGAAATCTTTCGAGCGAGAAATTGTGCTTAACCCACAAAATGATGTATTTTATGATTTATTTTAGAGTTTTATGTACAAATTAAGGGTTCACATAAGGTTAGTTTGCATAAAAATAGGGTTTAACCACAACTTTCATCACTTGGTTTAACACATATTATGATGTAAAAGATAAACAAGATGGTTCACACAAGAATGCCCTTGTAAAATACTAAAATATTTTATATCAATGGGGCATGCTCTTCTCACTTAATAATTCCACATTTTAGATCAATGATGTATGTCCATTAATGGTTCGAAATTTACACAATTTAGTGGGAATCACCCCAGATTTATGTGGACCGATATCCTGATAACAACAAAAACTTCAACCAAATCCCAACTCGTTTCCCAATGACCAAAACATGTTAAAAAGGGGATTCCAATTTGAACCAAAAATAATTCTAAAAGTTAGCTTGCGGCGTTCCTAATGGTTAACTATTTATTTCCTGTATAATGCGGGGATGCAATGGATGAGATAGGATAGAATCGGCTACCCTTGACGGAATCTGTATACTCAAGCTACATGATTCTTTTGATATACCAAATGGTATTGTATCAATGTGCGAGATTTTGTTAATCATTACTCATGACTACATACGAGGTTAGATAACTAGTCACTAGGTTAAATGAATTGGGTAGTGCGTGTGGGTATTAATATAGTGTAGAAAGTGGATATCGATTGATCTTAGAATGCCATAATGTGCATGGACCTCCCCGAGGGTGCTGGCACAACAATAAACATCCTCGCTGCATGATTTCACTTCGAGCACTCTTGCACAAAAAGTGGTTATCATATGATCTTAGAGTACTTAGTATGACGTGTGCAGACTTCTAGCGGGTGTTGGCACAAGCATAACGGGGAGTACCGTCGTTAGATGATTTCAATTCAAGCATGATACATAATGTAGTCAGTACAAACATTTACAAACATAGGTTTGCCAAACATGTTTTCATACAAGCGATTGTAAGAGGAGAATGTTCTTGCATTTATCTACAGCATCTAGTGTTGGAAGTTTGACATGTTTCCCCATTAGAGTCTCCACTATAAGGGTAACTACCATGGGATCCGACCCTCTCTTCTATGCACGTTCATGGGCCTCAGACTATCACATCTCCGCAAAGAGACACGTGGAGAGTTTTTTCCTTTAAGGATTCTGAATAGAAATTTTAATGGTTGAAAAATATTGGGGATTGGAAAACATCATGCTTGGAGTTGCCACGTAGGATTAGAGCCTCGAACCCGATTGGTGAGCCGATACATAGGAAAGGGCTCGAAAGTTGGTATGGTCCAAGTAAGGGTAAATGTCAAGTTGTAAATTTAGAAGGTGTTATGCACTCATTCTACTCAGTTGAACCGGTCTTTTTACTAAACGCTTAAGAACGGATATTCATCCCTATTAATCCCATACCTTATGCATGGGTCAGTTATTATTACTATGCTATGTACACTATCACATGTAAAAATTAAAAGTCTACATGGTGTTTACAAGGTTGGGAGATTATACTTGTGTTCGACCCATATTTCGGGTCGAGAGAGGTGAGACCCTTTTGATGTGGACTTCGGTTATGGTCCCCTGGCTCAATTGTAGGTGGATTCAACCTTTAGTTTTTCTTCTTTGGAGAACTCAACATTCTGATGACCTTTTGCAGCAACAGAGAATCTTTGAGATTTGGAGAGGATCTAAAAGTCTCAGGGACTTCCAGATAATGTGATGAATTTTTTTTTTAGGACTTATATATAATTAGGGAATCTTCAGATTTATTTTTGTAGAGTTTTGGTACACAATCAAGGTAATCTGTATTAAGAATAATCTTTTGGATTTTTTTAGAATTTTTTATTTTAGGGTTTTGGTACGCAGCTAGATGTAGTGAGACCATTAGGCATTTTGATGGAATTTTGGCTTGGGAGAGTTTAGGCTAGGAAAAGATAAATATAGGAGTTGGGAGAGAATTTCTCTAACCATTGAACACCCTTTGGAAAGGTTAGTGAGTGAAAACAAGAGTGGTAGGTAGAAAGAGGGGTTGATGTGTGTTGGGAATGGGAAAAGTGTCACTTTTCATAGGCATTCGGGCCCAACAAGGTGAAATATGGATAAAAAATCTTTTCTTGGTGGGCCCATCACTTGGGAATATACCTATTTGGCAGTCCCACAAAAAAAGGGCAAAAAAGACCTTTAGAAATTTGAATGTTTGGTGCTTTTCGGGGTTTGTTTGCCCTATTCAAGTTTTTCAACTTCCCAGCACGATTTTGGGAGATCCGGTGGTCCATTTTTTATGCACTATATATTGTCAGAATTGTCTTTCCAAGCAATATCCAATGGTTTGGTGTTGAGCTCCTTTTTTGCTCAGTTCGGGATTAACAATGAAGGACTCTTGCCTTATTACAAATTGGGGGATTCTGACAATCATTTTCTATGTCGTTCCCGCACCATTAGAGATTACTTAGAATCAATTCGTTAATATATGTCGTGTTAATATTAGTTTCCATGAGGTCGGGCATGATTTGAGTGTGTAAGGGTACCAGACTGGATTAGGATTTCGAGTCATATTAGGGGGTGTTTGGTTCGGTAAATCTTTGGGATGACATTCCTTAGAATGATAATTCTTAATTTTTTGAGTTGTTTGGTTCCACTAGGATGACCCTCAAAACTGAGCATCCCACTTCCCATGAATGACCATATTACAAAGGATGTGTTCCAAATTTGAGTTCACCTCAATATTTAAACTCAGATTTGAGCAACCTTTTTATCACCTAGTATAAAAGGAGAAAGCGGAAAGATGTTCTCTACGGAAGCCAATATCTCAACCCGTGAGAAACATGCACTAGCCTTAAGGCAACCAAACATTTTTTTAGAAAGAAACATAATTCAGAAGGATGACTATCAAAAGATTGACATTCATATCTGATACATACACCATTTGATTTACCGAACCAAACACCCCCTTAGGGTTTCAAACTGGACTAAGGTTTCAAGTTGGGTTAAGGGTTCAGACTAGGTTAAGGCCAAGTTCCAAGTTGTTTCGAAATATCAAGTCCTCCTCCTAAACAAAGCGTAGATCTCACCAACATCCTGTGAATCATCATTGTTGGTGGAAAGTGACAAAATTGGATGCCTACAATGATCAAGAAAAACGTTTATCAACTTCCCTGTATATTGCATTGGGAGACTTTCTTCCATAACTCCATTGATGCCTTAGGAAACTGTCAGATGAGTGCATACTCGCACAGATGTCTTCGATCATCCAAAATATTAGAGAAGAGTACTATGTTGTCCAAATAATCACGGACAACAAGTCTTCGTACAAAGCAACAAGGAGAATTTTGGAGCGTAGGTATCATCACCTATTCTAGGCATCATATACCACCCATTGCTTAGATTTGTTTCCACATAATCATAGTAAATTTTTAGAGATCAAAGAGTTGTAGTCGATGGGCCGTTGTATCACTACATATATAGAATCTTTAGTTTTTGTTAACCAGTTTTTGATTTTAGTGTTGGCAACGACTTGTTGGAACTTGACTTTATGAGGCTTTCCATTTGAGTGTGTATTGTTGGAGAACTAATTGGACAAGGAGGAAGCACTCTGACTGATCTTTATAGGTGAGACATTGTAAAGGTCCTTTGGTATCCATGGCAGGCAGAAGAAATCTATAGTTGAGTATACACAGTCAAATATGCTAGGTACTTGGTTATAGGAAAAGAGGTTGAAGAGTGTTTTGGTAATCATGAGACCCATCATGTTAGTATAGAAAGTGGTTAATACTAACCACTACACTACTAGGACATCTATTAATGATGCTATGTTCTGGACTAAGACTGCTTAAGGAACAAGATGCACAAGGTGGAGCGAGATCAAATGCATACATGCTTGACTCATGGCTGCGCATTACTGAAGGGGTTGAGATGACCCCACATGTTCGTGAATTGTGTACCTATCTAACTAGAGGGGATTTATACCTTTCGATCCCAGACGGTAAGTGATCCCGCTCCCCACACTTGAATTCTGGCATGCATAAAAAATTGTCGAATAGCCCTGAGCATGTCCGAGGGCAACCACCCATGTGAGACCAGCCATGGGACAGTAAGCTGTTATGACCACCAGAAACAAGCCATCGGAAGCAGCCTAGGCTTAGATCTGATGCTTGTTTCCTGTGGGTTGACAGGTTGTTGTTGGGGTTCCGATACCCGTGGTTCCCGCCACTCGCATCGTAAATGGTTCCAGATGATCCCAAATCATCCTCCACACCTTCCTTATGGAGTGAGCACTTTACGAACCTAAATAGTTGGGTCCTCGTGCCCCAAAATTCATTTTAACCCAATTGGTCCAAAAGGGGTCCAACCCAAATAGACCCTATGGTCCACTTAAGTTATAAATTGGGAAATGAGAATTCATTTCCTTATTTCCCTTATACTCAATGTAGGAGAGGAGAGAAAGAGGAGAAGAAGGAAGAAGAAGAGGAAGAAGGAGACGGTTGGAGGCCTACCTTGGTGTCGATTGCCACCTTGTTATCGGAATCGTTGCCGTAGGTAAGTACAACCTCCTATACCACTCTTTCTCTTCATTTTGACCTAAAAAAATCTAGGTATGGGTGGAATCTTAGTGTATAAACCATGTTAAGGTCGTAGAATGCGTGTCCTACCTCCCAGTGTTGTTGTCGAGCTCGAACCAAGCCCGGTGAGCTCCGATAACATGTATTACCAGAATACCAACTAGGGTTACGATCGTTCGATCGATGTATCTCCCAAACGGTTCAGTGGAACTGGAATTTTCTTGACTTAGAATGATGTTAGGAACGTCCCCTACAAACTCTATAGAACAAATCCTGGCGATCTGGCCCAAGCCAAAAAGCCCCAAAATGGATGGACTGTCCTGAATCACCACCAAAAATAGCCTACCGGATCCACTGGGTCTGCTTCTAGTGGCATATTTCTGGTGGACATATGAGCCTTATGTGCTCTTTAACTTCTCCACCGAAAACAGGACTGATATTTTCGGTGGAAATGCCCTATTTTCGGTGGGTATTTCCAGTGACAGTATTGTCACTTGGGGACAGTGTCTATACTCTTTGGGGGTGACCTGTGTGGGTCCCTCCCAATGTTCCCGATGCGTATTGATGTATGATTCCCTTTGTGTCTAGGATAGTGACGTGTACGTGCCCCGAAGCTAGAATTGAATTGATCATCGGTGGTCGTACTTAAACCCAAACACACTCGATCAAAAACCAGGTGAGGGATGGACTATGTTTATTTTTAATAAATTACTCACATGCTTAGAATTATATGTTTAATTGTAATTGCTCAAATACGATGATGATATGTTACATTTGTCATTTTATGATCATGATATGAACTGTATGGAGACATATGACGGGATGCAGTGTGGCCGAAGTGGTACCGATACTGTGATCACCGTGTATTTGGTTGTGTGTGTGAGATAGAATTTGGTGGTGCTGTGTTTATCGTATGTATGTTACATTTATGCATTGATTATGTACATTAGATTTAGTTGTAGTCACGGGTTACACTTTGTGGCCAAGGTCTCGCTGGTATCGTGTACCCGGGACTGCATTTGGAAATGGATGCGCTTCGTGGCCGATGATTGGTATCAGTGTCGCGTAGTCCATACTCAACTGTGATATGTATGCTAGATTAGGTAAACGGTCTCGGGTTTTACTTTGTGGCCAAGGTCTCACTAGTATCGTGTACCCGAGACTGTATTTGGAGATGGGTTACACTTTATGACCGAGGTCTTGCCAGTATCGTCTAATTTATACTAACTGTATCACTATGAAGGCATGTAGCATAATTGTGTTTAGGTATCACTCCCTATGCTACGACCCCTTGCCAACAAGGGTTGAGGTGTTGGATAACCTATTGTGGTATATTCAATGTGTCTTTCCAGAATGCCACACCCCTGGTACGATGCGATTGTTACCAGAGGTGGGAACCTGTTCTGTGTGGTCGATAATGTACCAGTGTTGTGATTTCTAGGAGGGGGTTATCAAGGATTTGTTGGGTAACCCATGGACGCATATGGGGATTGGCAGACTTCTATTCACGGTTAGGGTTTGTATCCTTGCATAGTCGATGGCGGTTCTGAGACGAAGGATACAGCCTAATGCGCTGTAGTAGCATTTACCAGACTTATTTTGTATTGTTAGGTGGATAATAAATAAATGAACTGCATCACGAGCATCATGGACTATGTGATTAATTTTCACAATCGTGCATTATAAATTATTACTGCTTTTGTCTTGCATGGATGTGCTTGACCCCACCCTTCACTGAGCGAGTTGGAAAGCTCACCTCATGTATACACACTTTTTAGATGATGATGTAGGTACGGTCGTGCTTGTGGCTGGTGACTCTTTTTCCTCTGGACCTGAGTACGGAGTGAGCAACTTGTGGATGTTGGAAGCGGAGGAGCATGGCCAGGACTGTGCTTGTGATTTTTGTGCATACGCGGTGCCATGAGGTGTTTAGCGTATTTTTATTATGTTGATATAGGTCTGTAAATGTTATGTTTTAAACTTGATATATGTGAGTCTTGAAGGATTGTAAACAGAATAACTTGGTTAATGATACTATGTTTATCATTAGATGTTTCCTCATTTTATTTATGATTCCGCTATTATAATCTGATTCCGCTGCTTATGTTGGTTTGTGATGTGAGATTGTGAAAATATCAAAGTACTACTATCAGAGATCCTGGTAAGTTTTTAACATAGGTACATGTCTTACTAACACCGCTGGTATTCCTAATGGTATGTTGGGTCTAGGGAGGCCACTCTATTGTCCATAAGATAATAGGTCATGTCGATGCAGTTGAGGCGGCCATCTATACTCCTCATCAGAGATGTGGTGGTGTTTAGGCGGGCCATAACATCATTGAGACTGTAAGGCCTCGCACCCTAGTGCCCCGAGAAGTAGAAGCAACCATGGAACCCATAGCCTGGGGATAAGGTGGTGGAGCCCCACCAACCCCAACAACTTCTCCTCCTACACCACCAACACCTCCACCAATATCACCGGCATCGCCGCTTACATTACTGACACCACCACCCTTTACCTCCATAGGCTGCTGACCCTCTCCTGGAATAGGATTCACCTCCCTTAGATCTATGGTCATCTTCCTCAAAAAATCTTGGTTGAAGTTTGTGAACTCTTCACCCAAGCGTGCCTCTCCCTCCAAGTCCACCCAAAAGCGGCGGAAGATGTTAGTAAGTATTCTTCTATAGCATAGGCTTCTCGCTCGGCAGTCCACTCCTTCCGACCGAAGTACTATGGGCCATATAAGGAGGTAAGGAAGACGTATCTGCACCCCCATGTACACGGAGTAGGTCACATAGGCTTACAGTGTGGATACCTCATCATAGTGTCCGTAAGTGGGGAGGACATTCAACTAAATCGTACAGCAGATGACCTTTGGAGTAGCAAAATAGTTGAATAAATGGTTCCATCCCTTGGCCTCCTTAGTCAGCATATTGTTTATCTCCTGAAAGGTATCGAGACTCTAGAATTCATATACTGGAGTCCGAGGTGGGCAGTACACTAGGTCACCGGCATTGTTGACCATCAGGATATTGGCCAACTACCCCATGTCAAAGGAGATCTCCACCCTTCACATAGGAGGTGATCTGCATCTCTTTAGTACCCGGGTTCACACATTGCAAGTTGGAGTAGAACAACCTGACCAATGTGGGGTAGTAGTACTTGCTAGGTTTTAAGATACGGTACCACCCAACCTTGTCAAATCGTTGACAGAGACAGAATGCACGGAAGTCATTGGTCCTCACATAGAATCCCAGGTCCACATTGCGGCAATCAAAAAGTTCGCAATGGTCTCACTCAGCCACAGAGCAGAACAATATGGGGTTGAACTGAGCGGCGACATCTTGCTCCTCTTGTTCAATGGCACGTCGGGTACGTACATGGCATCCAGACATCATTGCAATATGATTCCTAAGGATTTAGGATGAAAAAAAAAATAGATTCAATGGCTGAATGTAAAGCTCATAGAGAAGAAAACCACAAAACTAGATTACAGAGAAGAGGAACATACCTTTGGTGTGAATGCGGTGCCGATTGATCGCAAAATAGCGAGAGGAAGGTAGGGAATGGGTTGCAAAGTCCTCCTTGGCCATTTTCACACCTTTTCCACAAGTGAAAATAGGGTTTTGTACAATGAAACCCCAACCCGAGCCTATTTATAGCCGTTTTGGTGCCACCGGAAACACTGGGCATGCTTCCGGTGCCTGTTTCCGATGAAGTGAAAATTTCATATTGGCTCTCTGTTTTGCCCACTGGAAATAACACTGATATTTTCGGTGGATTAGACCATATTTTCGGTAATAAGTCTCCCTATTTCCAGTGGACTAATTTGGAAAATAAATTATTTTGTTTTCTTAAATCTAATTTTTATTTTGTTACTTTAATGGTGTGCCCCTTTGGTACACTTGCACGATCGGATCTTAATATGTGTGGACCCCACTTATGCATGCCCTAACCCTAATTTTGACTATCGAATACGTGTGGGACCCACTATGCATGTATGTGATCCAGTTACATGCAACCTAGTATATGCATGTGCACTAATCGGATTCCTCCACAGGAGTCATGTCATGCCAAAACACCGAATTCCGATCCCAATCATGCCTGTCGCCTCCTGCTTCCCCTACATGGAATCGGGGTAGACCCCACAATGCACCTCCTACTCCGCCTGTACTTACAACCCAGGATGTAGCATCTATCATGAATAATATGATGCGAGTTGAAGAAAGGCAAAACCATTTTATGGTCGGGATCGATAATAGAATCCAAGCAGCAATGGAAGCCCATAATGCACTGCACGCACCTCCTACTCCACCGGCACCTGTTCCAATACCTGCTGGATTGGCTACCCTTCAAACATCTGATGGGGCACAAGTGCATGGGCAGGTGCAAGACCCGATGCCAGATCAAGCCCAAGCCCATGTAGAGGGATGGACAGACTTAACGAAAATGATGGAGAAGTTTCAACGGCTTAGGCCCCCATGCTTATCCAATATGGGCCAAGACCCGTTGTATCCATCAAGATGGATTGGTGGAATGGAGAAGGTTTTTAGACTGAAGGACTACACTAATGAGCAGAAAATTTTGTGTGCAGGCTATTAGTTACAGAATGAAACAGATGATTGGTGGAGTGCCACTGAGCCTATTCTAAGGGCTAGGAGACTTCAAAGTGGCCATCTTTAAGAACTATTTTTCAAAAAGTTTTCGGGATAGGAGAGAGAGTGAGTTCTCTCAGTTGGTTCAAGATTCTCGGTTTGTGCTCGAGTATCAGCAACACTTCAAGGAGCTATTCCATTTTGCTCTTGAGCATCTCATAGGTGGTAGAGCTAAAGCAAAGAAGTTTGAGAAAGGGTTAAGGCCAAGTATTGTGTCAACCATTGTGGGGTTGAAACTACAGACCTATGCTGAGGTGGTCCAAGTGGCCAAATCTATTGAAGATCGGCATATAGACAACTTCACGGCCCAACAAGGGACTGGAAAGAAGCCAAAGGGATCTACTGATTCTAGGGGAGGAACCAAACCTTTTCAAGTGCCCTATGTCAACCCAACTTTAGTGCAATTTAGGAGGCCTGATGTTAGTCAGACTTCTCAGTCCTCCCAATCTAGTGTTGTATCTCAGTCTTCGAGATCGAGCATGAGATGCTTTCATTGTGATAAGTTAGGCGTGGACATACCCCCATCGAAGGCCAGGTGATGCACCTTACACTATGCTACCTAGGCCCCAGCAGACATATTCAACCCCTAGACTAGCGCACCCCCTACAGGGCCAGAGACCACAGGGCAGAGTGTTTGCTATGACTGCAGAAGATGCCGAGACTGCACCCGGTGTAGTGATAGGTACATTGTTGATATCATTATTGCCTGCACATGTGTTGTTTAACTCAGGAGCCTCACATTCATTCGTGTCACAGGTATTTACGAAGAAGATGAGCATTCCACCCAAGGAATTGACTCAATGTTTGACTGTGAGCACCCCTATAGGAAGTGTAGTGGGCTTGAACTATATTTATAAGCTTTGTCCAGTGACCATAGGTGATCATGAGTTGAATGCTCACTTGATCTAGTTGGATATGACCGACTTCGATGTGATTTTAGGAATGGACTAGTTATCCGCATACAGAGCCAATGTGCTATGTGCGGAGAAGACTATCATTTTTAGACCTCGTGATAATGATGTGTTTGTGTTCCAAGGGGATAAGCCCAAGAAACCTAAGAAAGTTATCATATCCACGCTCTAGATGAAGAAGCTACTGGATAAGGGATGTCAAGGTTACTTAGCATCTGTGATGGATACTAAAATAGAGATTAGGCTATTGACTGAGCTAGATGTGATGAGGGAATTTCTCAATGTATTCCTGGATGACTTGACAGGTTTGCCTCCGAACCAAGAGACAGAATTTTCTATAGACCTAGTCCCCGGCTCGACACCATTGTCAAAGGCCCCTTATTGCATGGCCCCCACAGGGTTGAAGGAATTATAGGTGCAATTTCAAGACCTTCTGAAGAAGGGATTCATTAGACCTGGTGTGTCTCCATAGGGAGCACCGATATTGTTCATCAAGAAGAAAGACGGAAGTATGAGATTGTGCATTGATTACTGGGAGCTTAATAAGCTAAACATCAAGAACCTATCCTTTGCCAAGGATAGATGATTTATTTGATCAGTTGTAGGGTGCCAAGGTGTTCTCCAAGATTGACCTTAGATCGGGCTACCACCAGCTCAGGATAAAAGATAGTGATGTCAGTAAGACAACCTTTAGATCAAGGTACGGACATTATGAATTCTTGGTAATGTCAATTGGGTTAACCAATGCACCTGCGACATTTATAGATTTGATGAACCAGGTATTCCATGATGTCCTAGATAAGTTTGTGATAATATTCATTGATGACATTTTGGTCTATTCCAATAGTGCAGAGGAATATGCCTTTCACTTGAGGTTAGTACTGCAACAGCTTAGGGAGAAGCAACTCTACGCCAAATTCAACAAGTGTGAATTTTAGCTATCACAAGTGGCATTCCTAGGCCACATTGTTTCATACAAGGGTATAGAGGTTGACCTAAGCATGGTGAAGGCAATTCTAGAATGGGAGACTCCCAAGAGTGTAGCAGACATACGTAGTTTTCTAGGATTGGTCGAATACTATAGGAGGTTTATCAAGAACTTCTCTCACCTTATTACTCCGGTGACCCAACTCACACAAAAGGGTGTAAAATTTAAGTGGTCTGAGGCTTGTGAGAAGAGCTTTAAGGAGCTAAGGCAAATGTTAGTATCAGCTCCAGTTTTGACTATTTTGATCGGTACAGGTGGTATGGTTGTGTATAGTGATGCCTCCAAGCTAGGATTGGATTGTGTATTGATACACCACGGGAAGGTCATTGCTTATGCATCCCATCAGTGGAAGGACTATGAGAAGAACTACCCCATCTATGATTTGGAGTTGGCAGCTGTGATTTTTGCACTGAAAAACACTACCCGTATGGTGAGAAGAGTGAGATCTTCAGTGACCATAAGAGCCTCAAGTACTTCTTCACCCAAAAAGAGCTTAACATGAGACAGAGACATTGGTTAGAGCTAATGAAGGATTATGATTGTATTATCCACTATCACCCAGGAAATGCCAATGTGGTAGCTGATGCACTTAGTCAAAAATCCCAGTCACTGACTCTTGCAACACTGACCACCAATGAGTATCTCCTAGAGGAGGCCAGGAAACTAGACTTGGAACTATTAGTAGGGGGTGTCACTATTGGCATTGGTGGTGCAACCTAGTTTGGTGGATAGGATCACTGCAGCTCAGGTTACTAATGCAGAGTTGCAGAAGCTGATAGCATAATGCCAGGGAGGAACCCATAAGGACCTGGATTTCTGTATAACTGAAAGAAAAATTCTCAAGTTCAAAGGGAGGTTGTGTGTGCCCAGTGATGATGATTTGAGAGACAGTTTTGAGAGAGGCACATAGCTCTCCATACTCCATTTACCCTGGCAGCACTAAAATGTACAAGGATCTCAAAGGCTCCTACTGGTAGAAAGGAATGAAGAATGATGTGGACACGCATGTGTCTAAATGCCTCACATGCCAGCAAGTCAAGGCTGATAGACAGAGGCCCCATGGGTTATTACAGTCCCTACCTATTCCAGAGTGGAAATGGGTGAATATTACCATAGACTTTGTCACAGGCCTACCCCATACATAGAATGGTATGGATGCCATTTGGGTGGCTGGGGACTGCTTGATCAAGGCAACTCACTTTATCCAAATCAAGATCACATTTTCTATAGACAAGTTGGCCAAGTTGTATGTCGATAATATCATCAGGTTGCATGGTGTGCCAGTTAGTATCATCTCTGATCGAGATCTCAGGTTCACTTCCAAGTTCTGTACATGTGTGCAAAAGGCTATGGGCACACAGTTGGCTTTTGGTGCTGCCTTTCACCCTTAGATAGATGGTTAATCGGAGAGGACCATTCAGACATTGGAGGACCTACTTCGAGCACGTGCCTTGGATATGAGTTATAGTTGGGATGAGCACATTTCCCTTATTGAGTTCTCCTACAATAACAATTATCAGGCTACCATCGGAATGTCCCCATTCGAGGCACAGTATGGCAGGAAGTGCCAAACTCCACTATATTGGGATGAGGTTGGTGAGTGGCATATTTTGGATCCAAACTTGATACAGGCTACTAGTGAGAAGGTGAATGTGGTCAGAGAAAGGATCAAGGTAGCTCAGTCCAGGCAAAAAAGCTACGCGGATGTTAGAAGGAAACATCTGGAGTTTGATGTTGGAGACAAAGTTTTCTTATGGATCTCCCCAGTTAAAGGGGTGATGTGGTTCGGCATGAAGGGAAAGCTTAGTCCAAGGTTTATGGGACCGTATGATGTACTAGAGAGGATCGGACTTGAAGCTTACCGGATAGCTTTACCGCCAGAGTTGGAAGGTACACATGATGTCTTCCATGTTCCTATGCTGAGAAAGTACATTCCCAACCCCACTCACATCTTGGCTTACATACCCTGTGAGTTGGATGAGGATTTTGCCTACGTGGAGTATCCGGAGAAGATTGTTGTTTGGAAGGACTATGTTATTCGCAACCGCACTGTTTCCTTCGTCAAAGTGAAATGGATGAACCACCCTGAATATGAAGCATCCTGGGAGCGAGAAGATAAAATGATGAAGCAGTATCCTGGATTATTTGATTTGCCAAGTATGTTCAATTTCAAGGAGAAAATTCTTGTAAAGTGGGGGGAATGTTACACCAGTGCCCTAATCCGGTCTAATTTGAACTATTGTGAAAGGCCTCGGATCGGAGATCAAAAGTACAACCAGGTTTTGGCTTGTGCTGCACATTGCCAAAGGGGTAGAGATGACCCCACATGTTCATGCATTGTGTGCCTATCTAACTGAAGGAGATTCATACCTTTCGATCCCAGATGGTAAGTGACTTGACTCCCCACACTTGAATTCTGGCACACATAAAAAATTATCGAATAGCCTTGAGCATGTCCAAGGGCAACCACCCATCCGAGACCAACCATGGGACAGTAAGCTGGTCAAGACAGCATAAGAAACAAGCCATCGGAAGCAGCCTAGGCCTAGATCCGGTGCTTATTTTCAGTGGGTGGATAGGCTGCTGTCAGGATTTCGATGCCCGTGGTTCTCGCCACTCGCATTGTAAATGGTTCTGGATGATCCCAAATCATCCTCCACACATTCCTCGTGGTGTGAGTACTTTACGAACCTAAATAGTCAGGTCCTCGGGCCCCAAAATTCATTTTAACCCGATTGGTCCAAACAACACCGGAAATAAGACTGATATTTCCATTGGAAATGCCCTATTTCTGGTGGGTGTTTCCGGTGACAGTACTGTCACTTGGGGACATTGTCTGTACCCTTTGGGGTTAACCTATGTGGGTCCCTCCCGATGTTCCCGACGCGTACTGATGTACTATTCCCTTTATGTCTAGGACAGTGATGCGCACGTGCCCCGAAGCCAAAATTGAATTGATCGATCGGTGGTCGTACTTAAACCCAAACACACTCAATCGTAAACCAGGTGAGGGATGGACTGTGTTTATTTTTGGAATGTTTATTATTTTTAAATTACTCACATGCTTAGAATTATAAGTTTAATTGTACTTGCTCAAATACGATGATGATATGTTACATTTGTCATTTTACGATCATGATATGAACTGTATGGAGATGTATGACCAGATCCGGTGTGGCCAAGGTGGTACCGATACCATGATTACCTTGTGTTTGGTTGTGTGTGTGAGGCGGAATTCAACGTGGTCGAGGTGGTACTGGTGCTATTATTACCATATGTATGTTGCATTCATGCATTAATTATGTACATTAGAGTTAGTTGTAGTTGCGGCCAAGGTCTCGTTAGTATCGTGTACCTCATGACTACTTTTGAAAATGGATGCGCTTCATGGCCGATGGTATCGGTGTCGCGTAGTCTATAATATCAACTGTGATATGTATGCTAGATTAGATATAGTCGCGAGTTACTTTTTGGATGATGATGTAGGTATGGTCATGCCTGTGGCTAGTGACTCTTTTTCCTCCGAACCTAAGTACAGAGTGTACAACTGGTGGATGCTGAAAGCGGAGGAGCATGGCCAGGACTGTGCTTGTGACTTTTGTGCATACACGGCGCCATGAGGTGTTTGGTGTATTTTGATTATGTTGTTACAGGTCTATGAATATTATGTTTTAAACTTGATATATGCAAGTCTTGAAGGATTGTAAACAGAATAACATAGTTAATGATATTATGTTTATTATTAGATATTTCCCCATTTTATTTATGATTCCGCTACTATACTTTGATTCCGCTGCTTATGTTGGTTTGAGATGTGCAATTGTAAAAATATTAAGGTACTGCTATCAGAGATCCTTATATGTTTGTAAGATAGGTACGTGTCTTACTCACACCGTCGGTATTCCTAATGGTAAGTTGGGTCTACTGGAATTGGGGTGTGACATATTGAATATAGGTCATTGCTGCCCTAAGTAAGGCAGCGATGTTTTGCATAGTAATATACATTTGATTCTAAACGTTCATACCACGTTCTGCCCCATGCCTTAGTACTCAAAATTGATTTTACATAAATTTTTATTATTTATTTCAATTTTTTATCGTTGCATTCTTTCTTTGCTTATATGTTTTTTACGCAATATCATTGGCTTTCATTATATAAGCTATTTTCTATAGGTTCCCATGATGATTTTCCTATATGTTTTGTCCTTATAAATTGTATCTTTTGTTTTCTTATTTTACAATGAAATTTTCTTATTTTTAAACTATTTTTATACTATTTCATTCGAATTTTATCGCAATAGGTATTGTATTCAATTTTCAACCGATGTTTTTCACTTATTTTGATCTAGATTTTCATAAAACTTCCTTCTTAAGAATTATAGATTTATATTTTTCTTCTTAATATGATTTTATAGAAATTTTTACGACTTTATTACTATTATTACTAGAGTTTATGGTGCGTCTAGTCGAGATTCTAACAAATTGCTTACCCCTTTTGAACCGATGTTTCTAATCTATGCAAGATCAGTTCATGTTACTTTCCTTTAATTTCCAAGATGGTTCATAGCTTCGACAACCATCATACATGGTACCGATTCTTATTTTGTTTATCATAGGATCATCTCCATTCCTAGTTTTCATGTTTCTTATTTTTCAGTGCATGTCTAGCCTTAGGGTATTTTGATAAATTAATTATACACGAATTTTCTTACATATTGTTTTGTTCTTTTTTTTTTATCATCACATTTTTTTGATGTCCAATAACTCATTCGTGTTTTGCATTACTCAAATTTCAAATTAAGGTTTTTTCCCTTACTGTTGGTATTTTTCATTTTTTAGGTTTTTTGAAGGTATAAGGGTATTTTTAACATTTCTTTCCTACATGATTCTCGAGAATTTTATCTCTGACAAAGTACATCTATATATTATATTCAATTCTCATGGCCCTAATGCCCATGTTTTGCATATTTTCTACGCATGTATGTTATCACATGTACACTAGGGGTATTTTCATCTTTTCTTTTGTACTTAAATTTTGAATACTTTACTTTCACTTTCTCTGATTTAATATCAATTATCATTTTGTGTCTCTACTATCTCAATATCCATGTCTATATGTCTTCAATGCTTCTTCATGCTTGTCTATCATGCACTTGTATATTCAATCGCAAATTCGTAATTCTTCGCATGTTTGCATCAGTTTGTTGTAACACTTATGATGCTATGTCTTTCTGTCATTATCATATTTCTAGTACATCACATCTTAATTTCTCGTTCTTTATACTTTTAATTTTTTACATCTTATGATATGATGCATGCATGCTATGAACGAAAGTTCTGTAATTTTCACCATGTGCATATGGTAGGCTAGGGTTTCACCATAATCATTTATATGATACTAGCATGACTGCTTTGCATTATGTATACTAACAATATATCACAAACTGAATAGAGTAATGTCGATTCCACCCCTTTTTTCTTTTTATTCTACCCTGCATATTGTTTTTAACATGTTAAATTCTAGGCTTTAAGGTTTTACCATGTGTATTCCATGTTATATCAACATATTTGCCTCACATTCAGAATATTAATTGTGCATAGCAACTCGATATAGATATGTGGATTTAATCCCTCTTTTCTATTTCATGTGGCCATGTTTCTTTCAATTGTGTGGGATAGTGATGTATGAAAGGTCAAACCTAGTTAACCAATTCAATAATTATCTATGTTTACCTAGGGTTGAAGTCTGACTTTTACTGGGTAGACTGAGGTGACCAAACCCTTCCTCGGACTGCTACCTGACACGAACCCTAACATGTAATTAGATAGTTCGGATGGAGCCATTTTAATTTTAATTTCAATTAGTGATGGGTCCTAGACCCTAATCAGGTGCAACTCCCCAGTCAATAGAGATCATTGGACCCATACTGCTCTTTCATAAGGAAAGGTCCATGAAACCTTGCTAGTCCGCATACTTCCATTTGCCTACTTGTTGTGCATTGAGTAATACATATTTTATATTGCATTACTTTTGCATATGTATATTATTAGTGGGAGATATACGGAGAGTCAGCCCAAAAAAAACTAAAGAATCTTGTAATAAAAAGACTGCTCAAGGGATACAACTTATTAGGATGCGAACAGAATTGCATCACATTCAACCTTATTCACACTAAGTCACAAAATCAATTGAATATGAAGTCTTTACACCTATTGATACTAGATTTCGTTCTTCATACAAGGGAGCGTATATATACATTACTAATTAAAAATACAAAAAAAATGCTAAAGCACCTTAATAGTTGAACCAATTTTACCGACAAAAAAATGCTTCTCTCTAATAAAAACCATCTTTTTGCTGGCAAATTGTACTATGGTCGCCAACCAAAATAGAAAAAAAAAAAGGGAGGAGAAAAATATAAGATGAATCCAGGAATGAATTTATGAAAGGACAATGTAGAAATATATATATATATATATATAAATAAAGAGAAGGATTTGGAGGATTACTTCTCAAAAAAAAGGGAAGATTCTAAAAAGTCAAATTCCCTACGGGAATGCCAGAGAAGTGCCAAAGTGCTACAAGATCTAGCCCAGTATTAGAGGGTCCAAATATGTATATCTATCTTTGCCTATTTAAATTACTCTACCTTGATATTGATATGTAGTTTTTTTACATGGATTATGGCATTCTTTCTTTAATCTAAGATATTTGTTATTAGACCCTTATAGTTTATAATATGTATGTGTGTGTGTGTGTGTGTGTGTCAAAGCAAACATTAAGAAACATAAAAAAAAAACCCTCGAAGAGATTAAAGCAAAGATGACACAAAATTTAGTGTGGTTCATACACCATTATGATGTGCTACATCTACAGTGAAGCTGAAGATGATTAACTATATGATGGAAGAAAGATTACAATAGAGATCTCTCAAGAACACATAAATTTGCTCACTTAGAAACCCAAACTAAAAAAAATCCTCAAATCACTTTTATTTCTCTTACGTCCACAATAAGATACTAAAAAAATGTATAATCCTCTAAATTGGTCAAATCCGATCTGGTTATGTCGTATCATGGTATATTTTATAATGCCCCCACCCCATTAACCTTGCACAATATTGTCCTATTTGGCTCATGAACCTCAAGGCTTTAAAACCGGTTGTGCTATGTTAAGGAGGCTAGAGGTTATTAACTAACTCAATAATCTTCCCCTATACGATGTGAACCTAAAGTTTGCACATCCTCACTGATCTCCCAAATCCCCTGGTACTAGCCGTATTCTTAGTGGAGACACCTCACCGATCTCCTAGATGGGTTTAGTACTTGTAACGACCCAAGATTACGGCAATACCAAACCCGCCTGGGAGATCGGTGAGGTGTCCATACTAAGAATGCGGCTAGTATTAGGGGTTTTAGGAGATCGATGAGAGTGTGTAAACTTTAGTCCCACATCGCCTAGGGAGAGATTCCTACACGAGTTAATAATCTCCAGTTTCCTTAACATAGCACAACGTGTTTTAAAGTTTTGAGACCCACGGACCAAAGAGGATAATATTGTGCAATGTTAATGGGGCTGGGACGTTACAAATGGTATCAGAGCGGACCTCGACAGCGTGTGGAGCCACAACAGAGATGCTGTGCCGAAAGGGGGGGAGTGTAACGACCTAAGAATATGGCAAGTACCAGATTCGCCTGGGAGATCGATGATGTGTCCCCCCAAGAATATGGCTAGTACCAAGGGGTTTGGGAGATCGGTGAGGGTGTGTAAACTTTAGTCTCACATCGCCTAGGGAGAGATTCCTAAACTAGTTAATAACCTTCAGTTTCCTTAATATGGCACCACGTTTTAAAGTCTTGAAGCCCACGGGCCAAAGAGGACAATATTGTGTAATGTTAAAGGGCCAGGGCGTTACAGTACTTGTTGTATTCTTAGGTGTCCCAACTTTCTCCTTTCGGCACTGCGTCCCCATTGTGGCCCCACATGTTGTCGAGATCTATTCTGATACCAATTATAACGCCCCCGCCCCATTAACCTTGCACAATATTGTCTTCTTTGGCCATGGGCCTTAAGGCTTTAAAACATGTTATGCCATGTTAAGGTGGCTATAGATTATTAACTAGCCCAATAATCTTCCTCTAGACGATATGGGACTAAAGTTTACACACCTTCATTGATCTTCCAAATCTCCTGGTACTTATCGTATTCTAAGTGGGGACACCTCACCAATCTCCCAGGTAGGTCTGGTACTTGTCGTATTTTTGGGTGTCACATATTTGCCCTTGCACCCCCCAAATTAAAAAAAAAAATCCCATTCATATTGCCATTACAAAAATTTCAAAGTGGGGTAATCTTCAAAACTGGTAAGATGTTTGAGACACGTATAAAAAATATATAATTCCTTAAAATCCCTGACATGCCATTATAATGTTAGTACTTCAAAATATACCTTTTCCTATGCCATTATAGTGTATGATTTCCCAAAATATCTCCGTGTTATATATATACATATATATATATATATTTGAGAGAATTTGCTTTCATGCAATTATAATGTCAATTTCTCCAAATATACATTTAGGCACGCCATAAAATTGCTAAAATATATTAAATAAGATTCTTTTTTTCAAAATAAATGCATGTGTATGCCCATGTAGAACTACAAGTTGGTTTGATCCTAATGAGGTTTTGTAGGTCGTTTGGGCAATTTTACATTCTAGTTTGATCATAATTATATAAATATATTATATTTACTCGATAATTACTCATCATGTTTTCCTTTTATTTACTACGTACAACATTCACATCATATATATCCCTCATACATGTCATAAATTTATCATCTACAATTTAAATACTTAAACTATACCAAATATATAGCTTTTCATACACACTTACTAATTAGTAAGCTTTATATTTCAAACAATATATACTGGTCAATGCTAGAAAATACTGACCTCTTGTCGAGTGAGATTGGGTGCCTAACACCTTTTCATCCCATAACTTAACTTACCCATAAACTAGGCAAAGCTTACTTATCCATTATCGACTCACACTTTACTTTCCACCATAGGAGGAGAAAGACAATAATGGATACTAAACCTTTATCTAGGTGGCAACTCCTTAAAGTTTAAACATAATCACTCTCACACCCGATAATTTTTCATTAATTTTCTAAACATTCCCCAAAGCAAGAATGAAAAGTAAGTGATGGGACAGAGGTGTTAAAAACTTAACCCTTTATACCTACAACACCAATATTTGCACAAGAGATTGAGTATACTCCACTAGATTTAACGCACATTTATGATTTTGATGATCCTATAGATTTATGGATGTGTGAAGGTGTATATATTGTGTATGATACTATTAAACCACTACTTGATGGTGGTACTTCGTGGTTGGATATGGAGTTTATAGGTGAACCAAAAGAGTATAAGCTTACACTGAATAAGCTCGATAAAGTTTATTAGCAGATCCACTAAGATTACTACTGTGGCATTGATGATGCTCCTATTTAATTGGTCTTAGACATTTGAATCGATGGTTCTTTATTTATATCAATGAAGTGGATGTGGTGGCCAACATGGTGGTAGTAGTGGTGGAGAGATGGTCGTCCAGTGATATTACACGCGAAGGATAATGGGTTAATTGTGGTGGGGTGGAAGAACTTACAAAGAGTGGTTGAAAAATAGACCTTCCGGGTATGAGTGGTGGACTCGTGGCACCTATTGGTGATAGATGTGACGCCCAAGAATACGGTAAGTAGATCCACCTGGGAGATCGGTGATGTGTCCCCACAAAAAATACGGCAAGTACCAAGGGGTTTGGGAGAACGGTGAGGGTGTGCAAACTTTAGTCACACATTGCCCTGGGAGAGATTACTGAGCTAGTTAATAACCTCTAATCTCCTTAACATGGCACAATGCGTTTTAAAGCCTTGAGGCCCATGAGCCAAAGAGGATAATATTGTGCAAGGTTAATGGGGTTGAGGCATTACAATAGACATATTAGTCATCCAAGTTGTGATAGTGGAAGCAGTTGTGGTCAACATGGGCATCAACAATCAACTTAAAGGATCCTTCTAAAGTTACTAATAGAGGAGGAAGATATTGAAGCTAATGAGATACCTACAGATCATTATGATCATGACGATGGAGATTTGCATGAGGTTGCAGTGGAGACCATTGCCTATACTTTAGAGGTACATACATGGTTTTCCTGGCCTACAAGAATGACATGTGATGTAGAGACCCAATGTATAAATGATGAAGTGCATAAATGGTATGTTTAACAATAAAGGTAGGGACATATTCCATATACTGGACAGTACTCTTAAGTATGAGACTAAGCCACCAGACCTTGCACAGAGCCAACGTTATGGGTTTTGTTTTAGCATCCACCTTTGGCTATCTATCCACCTCATCTTACTTATCCACCTAAGCCCCACTATTGACTATAGTTTGCTTACCCTCCATATGAATCGAGCCACCTTTCATATGTAGATAGTAGTCAAACCATTCATTAATTTTGGGAGTTCACTCTAGTAGATCTCCAACGGCAGTACCCACGCGGATGAGATGATGATGACATTGGCAGTAGACCTTATGATGGACCACAAAATCCAGTGTACTAGGGATAGTGTGGTATTTATGATTTTAAATTTATTTTCATTAATGTTTTATTTTATTTTATTTTATGGTGCACTTTTGTTAGGTTTCACACTAGGTGACAAAAAAAAAAAAAAATCATATTCTAATTGTTGTTGCAAGCAAAAAAGTGATGGTTGATTATGATAATGTGAGGCAATTGGTGCTCGTGTGATGGTAAACAATGGTTTGTAATGTCATTATTTTTCTATTTGTAAGATGAATTTGGTATTTGCGAGTTGAATGATTGATATTTTATCATATTTTTGTTGGCTTTAAGGTACCAATACTTGATCCTTGATTCTCAAGGTAGATGATCTAAAGATTTTCCATTGAGACAACCAAAGGTATTGGTAATATCATGTTGATTGCAACATTTGTTAACTTTTTTTTTTTGCTATTTCCATTACTTTTTCAAGTTCACCGTATGAGTACATAATATATTGTATGCAAGTAGATAACTTTAGGCACTACTTTTTATATATTTAAAATTTCAGTAACATCTTAAAGATTTTCTGCATTTTTATTGTATATTTTCTTGTATTTGTTTAAAAATTCAAAAAAAAATATTTTACTTTTTCTAATGCATTTGACTTATAAAACATCAAATTGCATGAGTTTTCATACATTCTATTAATCTAAAATAAAATATTTCCAGGATTTTTTCATTTTGATTGTAGTTTTCTTTATTTTTTGTAGAACAATTATATTATTTTTCATTTGTATTTGATTTATAAAACTCAGACTTTATGAAGGTTTTTCTACCCAAACTAAATTGTATGAGTTGTTAAATTATCTGCTGATTAATTTAGTTTTATATTTTAAAATATTTTAAAAAACGTTAATCATAATTATACTTTTTTATTTTATCCATTATTTTACTGAAAATTATAAGTTTTTACCTTATCCCCTATCATTTTGATGGGTTTATTTATTTATTCATTATATTTTATTAAATTTTGTGCCCATCCAAACGTACATGGGAATTGATCCCATAAAAAGTGCCATTTTCCTCATTTATCGATATTGGCTAAGACCGAGATTGATACCATATGTGATATAGATCACTGAAATCCATGGTTCCTACTGGTGCAACATTGGAGATTTCTTCGCACTCTGAAGTAAGAATTCTTCCTTTATAAAATTGAAATAATTTCCCAGATCTATTAGACTAAAACAACAATTACATATATATAAAAAAAAAGCAATATGAGGATGTTTCTTGTGAGGGGAATGTGGCCCTTGCGTGTGTGCAAGAGCTAATGGGAGAGCATGTATAAGCATCATGCAGGGGGTCATTATCGCATTTTATGGGGAGCTGGCGGTTATCTTGCCCCCATTTGTCTAGGTGCAACCCTTACACTCCCCCCCACATAAACCATTTTTTCAAACAATAATTACAAAACAAGCATTTTTACAAGAAAAACGAGTGTAGAACATAGTCAACTTCTTATTTTAATTTATTTTACTACCTAAGTAGGCAATTTTTCCTATAAATTTTGAGGCATCCGATTTGCCATGATATGGAAGAACTAGGTTTTTTGGGCAACGTCTTTGTTTAAAAAACTATAACTTAGAAACAATTTTTCTTTCACTGGATTTTTGGAGTAATTATGTACTAACATAAGTTGTATGGTAAAACTGAAAAAAATTGTTTCAGCTACTGCATAAAAATATAAAGATGTATGAAATATCATATTAACAGAAACAAGTTTTCTTTTGTCTTTTACCAAATTACATAAAAATAATTTGCCTTATAAGTTTCTACCATGCCTTATAAGTTGCATTGGAGGTTGTGGTGATGTTGGCGACGGCGGAGGCAGTGGTGTGAAGGTGCCGATGCTAGTGGTGGCTATGACATTAGTAGTGGTGAGACCTGTCAGATCGAGAAGCCTTTCGATTTGTTTCATTTTAATCTGTTAAAATCGTGGACATTATTTTTAACATTTTTGAGCACAACTTTTTGGTGTTTCTCATGAGTGCTATAATAGGTGTTTATGCTTATCTCCTTGCTCTCATTGGTGGTGGTTTCCTTAGAAACAAAAAATCCATCCAAAATTTAAGTTGTTCTTTTGGAGACTGGCTCTTGAGGGATTCCTACAAAAGACTTATTGCATAAATGGGTGGACCTAGATCCGGTTTGTGATCTATGTCTCTGTGATTAGGAAAACATTCAATTTTTTTTCCTCAACTGTGAATTCTCAAGAAGAATTTGGGCTGCGAGACCTTTGGGTTTGCGTACTGAATATTTGCATTTTTCATCTTTTTCAAACTTAATAATGTATATTTTCCACTTTTATAAGATGAGGTTGGATGAGCTGGATCACTTTTTCAATATTTTCATTATTATTTCATTTGGATGCATAGAAATATGGTGACATTTGGTTCTTCTAAGCCTAATCCTCATTTCATTATAAATCAAGTTCAATTTTGGCTTAACAATGGAACTCGGGTGAGGCCACTACAGACCCAACCTGTAGTTGACTCGAAGCAAATTTTTGAACCAATTCCTTTCCCCACCCAAAATATATTTATTCCCTTCTTTAAAATTGTACTAGTTGTTTCAAATGTGTCATCTAAGAATCAAAATATATTAAGATGGGCAACTGCCATTTTTTCACAAAATAAATGCTTATTTATTTTTGCCACTTATGTGATGATAGGAGAGGATATTGCAGCGGTAGAGCAGGGAATTCTTTGTGGGTTAGAAGTCGCGACCAAGCGAGGGTGGGATTTACAAGAAATTTGGAGTGATGTGCAGGGTGACGATAAACTTATGGATCCTAACAATTTCTTGATGTTGCCATGATCCACTTTTGCTCTACTTATGGAACTAGATGATTTTTTGTTCAAACTTAACTTTTTTGTAAAAGATGTACAGGTCTACTCCATTTGCATAGTTAGGAATGTTGCCCAGAAGGCTTTAACCAAGGTTTAACCAAGAGGACCTTGATTCATAACAGTAATATTTTGACCAGTGATGTAGATAATATGTAATTTTTGTTTTTTTATTCCAATAAAAAAAAAAAAAGGGGAGGGGGGAAATGTATTTCTCTAGCTTCGTTCGTTAAAAAAAAAAGAAAAAAATAAAAATAAAAAAGGGGATTTGTTCCGTTTCTACCCAAAAAATACAATAAATACCATAATCGTTTATCGTTTTTTTGGAACGTTACCATACAAAACCTAACCTGTCCGTGCACGGAGATTTTGCCCCGTCGAGATTTTAGTCATTTAGATAACTTTTAAATTCGTCAATCTGTCTCCGTGGCGGAGTTAATGATTTTCAGGGTTTCAGGTTCCAGACTATGCTAGGGTTTCCTCTGTAAATATTGTCTTTCTCGGCAGAGAGATATGGACAGCGACATGGATGAGTCTTCCATGAAGAAGATCTCCAGAAAAAGACCAGTTCCTGGAGAATCTGTCCGCAAGGTTCGTTAATCCCTTCTCCTGTAAAAGCTTCACAATTCCAACAAAGCACAAATCCTAACTTCTCTATTCGTGAGACTTGAATGAAATCTCACGGTTTGAGTTGTATAATGCTCATGGAATGAAATTTCCTTTGTGGCCAAAGAATTAACATCTACTACTTGTTTTGTTGACAAATTTGAATTTTGAATTGCGAACAAAGATACTCGAATTCACATGACCTCTTGTTCATCGATGTTGAGAAATGAGATTGTCCCCGACGAACTGAAATAGATTTTACTATGAGAGTTGATTTTTAGTGTTGAATATCATTAAGTAAGAGCTTACATTTTTTTCTCTGCCATTCAGAAACCCTAAATTTCTAATTTGTACTCATTCTACCTATGTCTAATAAAAGGGAGAGGCATATAATTTATTTGAATGAGCTTTCTATATGAGATATTGATAATTTCAAGGGATGGCTCTCTCGTTAATATGTAAGCAATGCATGCTGGCTCGTTTCATGTAATTAGTCGTTCTTGTGGATGATTTTACGGTAACATCGCCTGTGGCATTAAACTTTCCTGCGTATGAGTGCCACGGGGATAGCATAGCAGTGGCAGAACTTTCTTCAAGTGGCTTTACAGTCTTCCAAATGTTTGGCTAATGGTTGGTTCTCAGTTTATGTCTGTTATTTATATGGCGTTTTAGATGGCATACATTGCGGAAGCACACCTCCGTTGGTTTTTTTTTTTTGTTGGGGGCGGGGGGGACAGAGATAGAGAGAGATTCACCTTTGATTGTTAGAATCTTGATTTGAGTTCAATGCATTTAATCTGAGTCACTTTGTCTGTTGATTCTGATTTACCTGCTTTGAGATAAGAACTCAACACTGAAGAATCAGAAAGCTATGCGGGATTGTGGGTTTTAAAGATTTAAATGTTGCTTGTTAATTTGTCACTTTTCTCTATTTTTCTTCCCACTCCTTGATCCGCTTACCTCGTTAGGAGGTTCTTGATCAGTAATCCCTGTTACTTGGTTCAATTAAGCTAATATATTTGTCCAGAAACATTAGAATTTCTAAAAGGCCAAACACTTTACTTGTGCTTTCATGCATCCTAGCCTATGCATAAGATTTCAGAGCAGATTGCTTGTATTCATTGCTTCATCTGAATATGAATAGTCTTAAATGTTGACACTTTGATGCTGTGGATTTAATCTGGCCGTCTCCTTTTGTTGTTGTTGTTGTTGTTTTTGTCATTGTTGTCTTCTGTTTCCAGTTTCTTTTTCCTAGAATGTCAGTTTCTCTTTGCTAAAATTGTAATGTATGTGATCCTACAGCAAGTGGAACTATTCAAGGGACGTCCATTTTCAGTAAAAGGAGGAGAAGTTGTAAGGGATTCTATACCCTCTTGAATTCTATTTGATAGATAAACTTGACTTATTTCATCTTAATTTTCTTTTTATAACAATAACAACAACAACAGCAACAACAACAAACTCATCCTTAACCCGACTTAATAGGGTCGGCTACATGGATCCTTGCAAAAACAAAAAAGTAAAAGTGAGAGAAGAGAAAAAAATGCACAACACCAGAAGTTAGGAAAATCCCAGCTAAATGGGGTCGGCTACATGGATCTTTACCCTGCAAACAGACCTAGACTATACATGTCATTCCTCACTATTTCTCCTATGGTCATTTTAGTCCTACCATTAGCTCTTTTAGCTCATTTAATTTGAATCAGATCACCCTCATTATTGAAGCATCCTTAGACTGCCCTTGAACATGGCTATACCAGCTCAAATGACTTTCTCAGAGCTTATCATTGATTGGGGCAACTCCCAAATCAGCTCTAGTATGTTCATTTCTTACTTTATCCTTTCGAGTTTTGCCACACATCCATCGTAACATCCTTATCTCTATTATACATAACTTATCTATATGACACTTCTTAATTGCCTAACATTCTGCCCCATACATTATAACCGGTCGTACAATAGTCCTATAGAATTTTCATTTAAGCTTTAAAGGAATACGTTCGTCATATAACACTCTGGTTGCACCTCTCCATTTCATCCATCCCACTTTAAATTAAGGGAATTTTTTTCCCATGCAGCTAATCTACCATTCACCCTCTCACAATGAGTTTTTGTATTAATTATTCTCTCCTATGTTGACCATGTGGGCCCCATGTAGATGAAACTGTTTCCTACACTGCCATTGGTGTGCCTCTTCCATAAATAAACGATGCTGATTTGCTGACTACCATATCAAATGGTGCATTTAACCTAAGAGATTTCATAGCAGGAGGATTTGAACCATTGAGTTGGAATCCCTGTATAGGAGTTACTAGAGCCGAAAAATGGTTCCATCTGGAGGTTTTACCCATAACGAATATTTATTTTTTAAAACCCTTTGCGTCAGTAGGTGGGTCTTGCAAAGAATCCCTTTGTTTGGTGGTTGTCTTGTACCGTCCAGTCTGGTTGATTTGTCTATGGAGAAGATCCCCCATGTGCGTCTCAATTCTCAAGGTGGAAGGATGAAGTTTCAGAAAGAGTTAAAATCTCAAATAGTCCATATTTATAAGTTGAGCTGCCAGAGTTTTCATTCAGAATTATTTTCATGAAACGTAATTGCTTTCAATTGTTTGTCACATCCTATACTGATAATGGCATGTAAACGTTTATTATTTGGAAGTAAAAAAGTTGGTGGACTTCTGTTCTGTTCTCTCTCTCTCTCTCCCCTTGGTGCTCACCATAGTTTGGTAGTACTTTCTTCGTTTCATTCTCATGATAAAATCTGTATGAAAGAAGCAACGTAAGTTTTAATTTTAATCTTTTATGTTGGACTCCACTCCCGCTGATGATCGTAACTTTGCTTCTTGTTGTGCTGTAGAACTTTATACAAGAGGAAGATATACGGTTGGAGAGTACACGGGCTAGATGTACATTGCCTCTGATTATTCTTTTGGTCTCTAATTTAAATGAAATTGTATTTTTCATTGAGGTTCTTTTTGAGACTTAAGAACTACCTTGTTTTTTCCTACCAGTGGCAAATGTCCTCAAAAGGCATGAAGAACTGAAGGAGCGTCTTTCTAGGTAGCCCTTTTCTGTGAAATTGCTAACACTCAAATTTGAATTAGTGGCTTTACAAGAAAATATTGTTTACCATTTGAAATTATTAATTACTTGTTTTGGGAATTCTGGTTACCCTAAGAGTGGTTCATCTTAATTCAGTACCAGCTATTGCCAATAAGCTTTCGATTGGCTAATAGATTTGTTATGTGCTTATTTGCAAACATGAAGAGGAAAGTTGAGTTTACATGTTTATCCATTGCTCTGTCTACGGTGGTTTGGAGTTACTTTTTGCACCATTTAAGTTTTCTGTAGCCAAATCCTAGAGATTCTTTGGGTCTTTGGTTTCATGGCCATCCATTTCTTTAGAGTAGGTGGATATTGGACTGTCTTCCCCGATCTGTTGGGGTCTTTGGATGGAGACATCGAAAAGAACTTGATAATAATTCCCATGAGGGACCACTGTTCATGTTAGATATGGGCCTTTGCTGTTGGACTTTCCTTAATACTTGAAGAATTTGAGTTTGGTTGTGGATTCCCCAAGCCAACACAGGCATTTGACAATTATCTAGAACCAAAAATTGTACTGGCATGATTGTGGAAAGTAGTGTCCACTATCTACGAACAAGGAAATAGCCTTTCCCACATGAATGTTCATCTTTATGTGTAGATGCAAAAAACATAAGTACATATAAGCAATCGATTGCAAATTTCACCAAAGAATCAATCTTTAACCATTCAGAGTTAGAATTCAGTATTTGAGTTTATTTTGGTATGTGTTGAAAACAACATACGTATGAGGGTCAGTTTCAGTGTGTGTTGGGTACACAATAGAAGAATAGATAGGGGCTCTTTGAATGAAGAAGTTTTACATGGCTTCTGACATGGAACTATTAATCATTTCCGCAGGGATTCTGACAAGATGATATTTGAGCGTTTACAGAAAGAATTTGAAGCTGCACGAGCTGCCCAAACTGAAGGTACCTTCAATGCTTACCTTGGTGCTTGGAATCTGTTGTGTGTGTAAATAGTGCTTCAAAGATATATATATATATATATATATATTTTGCACTTTTTTGCTTATTGTTTCATTACTGTTTTGATGCTTTTAGGCCTGATTTGGTATGATTTCTATATCAATTTCATGGGGTGATGGAAATTATTTGTTTTGTTTTTTGCACCTTATTTCTGTAAAATAGAACTTCTGAAATAGCTGAGGAGCTGTTTCAATTTTGAAATTGAAATTGATTTCACTCTTGCTCTTTAATGAGCACACGTTTAATTTGATGGTGCAAGGCAGTTATTTCATGTTAAAAATAAAACATCACCCGTCTTCTCCTCCTAATAGTCACACCCCCACCCCCACCTTCCTGGCCACCAGCCCCTCCACCCTTTCCCAAAGAAATATGGAGAATATATTCTCAGAAATTAAACTATCAAATGGATCACTTATTCTTGAAACATTTTTGATTCTTGCGAGACCAAAGCAATATCTATTTCTTGACAAAAAATATATTTGTTAACTATTTCATGAAATCAAGCCGAAATTGAAATAGAAATCATACCAAATCTGGCCTTACCTCACTGATGTTCCCTTTTTTTTTTTGTTTATTGGCTTGCTAATTCCTCAGTGGTGTCAACTTAATGAATCTGCCATGTTTAGTTCTTTCTCATTTCTCTTTCTTGCTTTAGTAACTCCTTTTTTGTTACAAGGCATATCCTTCCCAAGTCATGGTAGGTTTAACTAGTAACTCTAACCATGAGAGATCAGTCACAGGTGACACAAATATTCAACAAATCCTTGGAGGTCAACTAGACATCAGTTGGTACTATCTGCATGTAACATTTGAAGATCATGTGGTTCTCGTCCCACCCCCCTCTTTTTTCCCCTGACCGCAACAAATATATGATAAACTAAAAAATCGTTACGAGAGTTCTGCATTTTGAGTGGACCTGGAACAGTGTGAGGAGAAAAGAAACAGCAAAATAGCGAGTAGAAACAAGGGGAGAGAAAGACCCTTAAAGGATTAGAACTATAAATCCTATTGGATAAGATTAAATGTGGGTTTGATGAAAGAATTGATGTCACAACAATAGTTGTTTGAAGTGGTGGGGGATCATATGCCAAGTTGCCAACTTTATGGTGAGGTGGATGTTTTTAGGTCTGGTTAATGGGTTTATTACTACTTCACCCAATAAAAAAAGAAGGGTTTAGTACTAGACAAAGCGAAGTTTTGTCAGTCCACTTGAATTCGTACAACTGGATAATATTGGGGTTATTAATTTATGTTAATTTCGGAATGCGGCTTCTACCTAACTTAAGGGTTGAAATGAAAAAGCGAAACACTAATGTTAATTTTTGCCAAAATAAAAAAGAATAATTTACAATTGTGAAGTTTCTCCTGTTAAAAAAAATAAAAAAATAAAAAAAAAAGTCTGGGAAAATGGTTTCTGTGGGTGGAGTTACAGGGCAAAATGACTGCTGTGCCCCACATGAAATGCGATAATGACCCCCTGCCTGATGCTTCTGCACACTCTCCCATTGGTTCCTGAGCACGTGTAGGGGCCACACTCCCCCACAGGAAACACTTCCCCTAAAAATTTCTACCTTATGGGAAAAGGAACAAAAAATCTTAACAGAGGTTCATAGTAGCTGCAAGGGTACTTTCTGCAGATGCATTTATCAGATTAAGGTTCCACTGCTCCAGCTTTGTTTTATGCAACGGTAGATGTCTGTTATCTTTGTTCTTTTGGATTTTTATGTGGGTGCCTTTATTTATTTATTTTTTGGTATCTTTTGACCAAGTCATTGCATTCCTAAATACGGACTTATTTCACAGAGATCTGCTTGGATGGTGAACAATGGAATGATGGGCTCTTAGCCACAATTAGGGAGCGGGTATAGCGCTTTTCATTACCTTATATTTAATTTATTTATACCTTTCGTTAATTTTTTCCACCCAAACTTCAATGAATGTGATGGTTGATATAACAAGTTCGGGTGATTCTATTTTTTTTCTGAGTTGTAGCAATTAATTTTTTCTTCAGAAAATTATATATTTTTTATTATATTTTGATTGCACATTCATGTTATGTGGTAGTAAATCTGGTGTATCAGGTTCACATGGAGGCAGACAGAAAGGCTATGCCAGGGGAAACAAGCATGTTGTTAGATCCTCACTTTCATGGGAAAACTACTTATAGAGTTGGAACTAAGGTATTGACTTGTCTATGTGGTAGTGTTTTTTTTTTTTTTAATTCTTTTGGGTTTGTGCCTTTTTGTATATCTCAAAATTCTTAGATGCCGTAAGTGAATCAATGTGTACCATATAATCTGCCTTTAAATAGAGAAAATTTCTCTAGAATATAATCTGAATAAATATCTGGGGAGTGTTTACGCTTATAGATGGTTATCTAATTTCATTTGACTCGCCATTCACCTTGTTTCCTGACTGTATATCTCATTCCAGTAGAAGTGGGGGTCAGCAAATGACATAGGCGATGATCTAGCAAAGCAAGGAGTAGTGGACTTGAATAAAACTCAATTGTGATTTGGAATCCTGACATGTTTCAGAAACTCAAATTTGGTTAGGAGTCAAATATACTTAGCTTTGGACTTCAGCAATACGACTCCTGCCATGTGTCTGAACTTTGAAACTCAAACTTTATTAGGACTCAAAACACTTAGCTTTGGACTTAAGCAATACCCAATTGTGGTTTGGACTCCTAACATGTTTCTGAAACTCAAAAATTTATTAGGACTCAAAAGCTGAGCTTCCAGTTAATTTAGGACTCAAAAATAGAAATTCACTGAAAATAATAAAATCAGATTTGCTATAAATAGTACGTTGTTGAACTTCTTTTAATTTTAATACCAGTATTATGGTTTCTGTGAATGATTAATTTCCAGTAAGAGTTAAATTCGTGCTTAATAAAAATACTGAAATATAAGTTTAAACAGGGTTCTGGCTCTGCCTCTAGGGCTCTATAATATCTGATTTGGAAGTTGGTGAGAGTTTCCTATTTTGGTATCTTTTGTCAAATTTTTTGGATATGGGTCTTGTATCAGTGGGAAGACGTGGTGGGACACAGTAATTAACTTTGAAGAGGAGGGATGAATCTGGTATTTCATCAAAGGCAGGGTAATAATAGACACCACTTAAAGAGATGGGGCCTTTTAGTAATTATTATGAAATCAGGCGTTATATGCAAATTACCCAAATTCTTCCTTATTTCACAGACCAGCGGCACACGTAACCCGATTCAAGGTGCGAAATAACCCAAAATGAATCCAATCAACTTGAAATCCAAGGGTTAGGATTCTCACTGTTTAACCTGATTCAAGGTGAGAAATCTAACCCCAAGGCCTTACCTGCTGGAGTGGCTGTTGTTGTGAGAACTGACTGACAGCGCCTCATCTTACTTCTTCCGCCAGATCAAGTTTCAGAATATTTGTTCTACCTCTGCAGTTGGGTTTTGGGTCTGCAATTGGTTGCTTTCAAGAGGACCTTGGGTTAGGATTAAACTGCTAAGGTTTCAGCTCCATCGAATTCCTCTCTTAAGGAGTTCTTCCACTCGTAACCAGCTCTAGTCTCCACTGATTTCAGGATGTCTATAGTGTCTTCCTTGCTGGTTTGGTCTAGAGAGGTTGAAGACAACCTCTCCTCTTCCCCTTCCGTTTTTACTATATAATTTCTTTTAAGTTTATTGCCTTTTTGCCCTCCCTTCTACCTTTAGTCTCTTTCATCCTTATTTTTGTGTTACTTTCTAGTTTACCCCCACTCAATAATTCGAAACTCCTTTATTTCCTTTCTCCTTTACTTATAAAGTAAACCCTTGGGAAATCTGGTTAATTATCAGATTGCCACTCCCCCTATTCAACCGTTGTTATATTTACCAGAACTTCCATTTTTCTCTACTTCGGCTAATATACATTTAGGCGGGCCAATAGTGAACCCAAATAGGGTTTTCAACCCTGAGTTCGCATTAGTTACCCTAGGGGAAACAGCAATGAAAAAGGAAAAATTACAAGATTCTTACCAAACCGATACTAATACCATAAGGCTTAATTTCTATAACATCATGAATGAAGTTGTTTGCAGCCTTTATATATAGTGTTATAGACTACCTTCCCTAAAATGATACCAAACTTAAACTCTAAGAAAGAATCTTAAAATAACTATCAATATGATTCTCTTTACTAATAAAGGCACCTTATACATACAATATAGCAACTCCATGAGTTCTCAACCCCTTTTTTAATCAAGTAAGATTGCTAATAATAGAAATATACTTAAAGTAGAACTTTGAATATAATTAGTCTAAAATAGAATCCCATCATAGATCAGCAGCCCATCATTAAAGTGATATCATTCTTTCGATACATACAACGTGGTATTGCAACATTGTAGTCTTGTTGGTTAGGTAACTCGATACCCTATCAAACAACACAAGTATCATGCATATTAGAGAAGTATGTAACGTCCAAAAGTATTCCTGAAGAATAGGGATGGAAATAATCAAATTTCCCATAATATGATACTCCCAAGCACCAAGACATCAATTTCCCATGGTTGGAAAAAACTCGTTGAAGCCCTTCTTCAGCACCAGCTGTTGTGTACTCTGATCCAATGAAGATTCCAAGCTTGCCACGAACAATCGGATTAGCGAGGGTAGTTCTTTCACAAAGCAAGGTCAAGGAAGCACAAACTCTACCAGCTGATCTTCAATGGAATTTTATGTTTGCAACTCTTGTCTCTTTAGGAATTTCAAACATGGATGCATCTCCATTTTTAGAGTGTTGCTCTTCAATTGAAGGAACTGGATCTTCGACAGGGTCAGTCGGTTTTTGAATAATTCTTTCTTCAGAGCTTCCTCTGGCTTGCCATCTGGAACTTCTTCTTCCTTTTCACAAATTGAATCTAGTGCTGATGGAGGAAATGAATTTTCATATGCTGGTTCCTTTTAATAGAATATTTTTCTCTTCCTCTTTCTCTATGTCTAAGGGCTTAGAAGGAAAAATATATGATGTAAGACTAACTACCAAAGGGTAATCAGTCCCAATAGGATAAATCACAAGCTCCAACAAAGAATCAGAACAGGTTCAGGTTCAACAGATAGGACAGATCTGAAATTAGACTCAAAACTAGGTCAAAGAAGCCTCAACTAAGAACTCATAATCAAGGCTCAGGAGAGCCTGTAAGCCTTGATGTAGATCGAGCTTGTGAGAGAAGGGGCCTGCTGGTTCCTTTGAACCAGGTCCAATGTTGGACCATCCAGCCCCCACCTAGGGCCCATTGAGCCAGCCCAAACCAGAGAAAATACTGTTCACGTGAACAGTAACCCCTACAGATTTGATCTTGTGAAGATCTTCTAGAAGCAGCTACCTGTCTCTCATTATTGAAGAAAGAAGCCTCAAAGGGAGGAGTCCAGCAACCATCAAATTGGGCAAGGAGATAGGATTTGTTTTAATTGCTTTAATTGAGTCCTACTCCAACAAGGATTTGTTTTAATTGCTTTATTTGGGTCCTACTCCATGTTGGAGTCTTAGGTTCATTTTGGAAAGTCTCATTTAGAGTTAAGACTATGTTTTTAAGTTGTTTTTGTTGGACAAAATAATTAATAGTTAGTAGCTTAAGTCCTAAGTTAAGTAGGATTTCTATTATGTGTTGTCCTAAATTAAGTAGGCTTTCTATTTTAAATTGGAGTCATAAACTTCTATAAAAGAGGCATTGCTGTAGCTTTGAGACACAAGTTGCATAGATGAAAATTGAGTGTGAACTCTTGGCTGAGAGTGCTGTTATTTGGGAGGGTGAGGTGTCTAAAATAGAGGGGTGAGATATACCCAACCCAACCACTTCTCTCCTTCCAACCCTCCATTCGATTTTCACAAGACCAAATCTGCAGGGGTTACTGTTCACGTGAAAAGTATTTTCCCTGGTTTGGGCTGGCTGGTCCAACTGATGCAGTTGCACGATGGACTTAGGAAAGAAATATCTTTTGATTTGATTTTCTATTGTTTTAGATATAATTTCTTTTTAAATTAGCTAGCTTCTAATTTTAGAATAGTTTCGATTTTCAAGTAGTTTCCATTAATTGTTTGATTTTTCCCTTATATTAGTCATGTAATAGAGAAGAACTTAGTTAGATTTGCAATTTTGATTTGAAATTGGATGTTTACTTGGCTAAAGCTTTGGCTGCCGTGACTCTCTCTTTTCTTATTTTGTTCTTCTTCTTCTCCTCTTCCCTGCGATCTCCTTTTCTCCTTTCTTCTCTTTCTATTTTCTTCTTCTACTTTTCTCTTCCTTTTCTGGTTTGTATTCTTTTCTCTGTTTCTGGGCGGTGGTTGCAGTCCCAAACAAAGGGATCGATCTCCCTCATTCTTGATCTGCTTGGACTGAGATTTTGGTGGAGGGTTCTCCTTCCCTAGGCGACCCTAGCCCTAGAATCTCGTCTCCAGAGGGTCATTCTATCAAGAGGTTTGAGACCAAGTTCAGATCTGGTTCCCTATTACCGCCAGATCTGAGTTGCAGGGACAATACAGCTCCTCTTACTTCTTGTTTGAAGTGTTTATTTGTCGGAGTCAAGAGACCTTAAGGCTGGCAGCCTTCGTTTCGAAGTTCAGGTCAAACCAAGCTCTATCAAAGGAGTCCGATCGATCGGAGTTTTTTTTTCTGTTCCGCTGGTTTCTAGTTCTCACGATAAGAAGAAGAAGAAACAGGTTTTATTTTTTTTTTCTTTTCTTTTGTTTTAAAAGGGTTTATTCCTTGTTATTACATGAAAGCCCCTGTCTTGAAATTGTGTTCTATTATTCCCCCCCTCACTTTAGCAATTACACATTACCCCTCCTCTTCTACTTTTATATTTCAGTTTGACCCTACTATTTATTTTCCTCTCTTTTAAGCTCTTAAAATTGTTTCTGAAATTACAAGAATACCCCTCAACCATTACATTGAGCTTCTTAGTCATTCTGATGGGGCCTAAGTGATCCAATCCCTGATTTTGGGAATCCGGATCCGCATCACCAACATTGGACCTGGTTCAAAGGAACCAGCAGGCCCCTTCTCTTACAAGCTCGATCTACATCACGGTTACATAGGGAATTTTTTGGTGGAATTTCTACTGATTATGGCTCTTGTTGTTTTGTCAAATGTGACCCTTAATCTGATTCAGCATGCATGGCTTCGTCCCTGTGGAGGCTCCATTAAGCTGAATGTGGATAGTAGCTCCTTATGAGATCTGGGTCCTGTGAGTGCATCTGGGAACCATGAGGGAATTTTGAGGTAGTTATTAGCTGGCTTCATATTCAGACTTGTGGGCTTTGGAAACACTTGCTCGATTAAGGCACGAATTCTCTGTTATATGCGCAAGTTTTTCATTAATGTTGGCTAACTTCGGCCACCTTCTATTGTTGTTGTTGTTGCTGGTACTATTTCCTTGTACTGCTACCTTCTTATTTAGTAATGAAATTTTATTTGTTGCATATCAGGGGAAAAAATTGTTACTTATGGCTGTTAACCTTGTTTGGGCAGCTAATCTGTTGTTTGGAGGGTGCAAGGATTGGCATACAGTACGAGACATATTTTGCTGGTAATTTTAAAAAATTTCAGTTGTGGTTAGCTAGAGCTAGAAATGGTTTATCAGTTAGTTTATTATATGACCAAGTTTATAAAAGCAATTTTATATATATTACTCTTTTTTTTGGGGGGGGGGGGGGTTGAGGGGAGGGTATCGAAAACAAGTTTAGATGACTGTTTTATATAATTGCATGTATATGAAAATATGATTTATGGAATCTAGGGCTAAGGGTGTCAATTTAGAGCTGAAACCGAAAACTGAAATCAAGATTGGCTATTTAACCTAACCGAACTGAAAAAATGGTTCAATTTTGGTTCAAATATATAGAATATTTTCTCGGTTCGGTTCAGTTTTGGTTCCAAGGCTGAAACTGTTTGTTTGAACTGAACCAAGCCAAATAAAATCTGATTTCCTTTATAATGTTTTAAAACAATGTGATGATAAATTTTGTTCTTTTTTAACGTTTGGAAAAGTTTGGTGGATTATAGCCCTAATAAACAAGGTTTTTTTTGTTGGTGAAGATGTTAAAAGTTAGTTCAAACACCAAAGCTAGGGCTCAAACCGGATCAAAACAAACAGTGAACCGAATAGAAAATGAACCAAAACTGAACCGTGCCGGTTCAATTCTAGTTTGGAAAAGAGGTTCCTATTCGGTTGGTTTCCACATGTTGTATCTTGAACCAAACCAAAACCGATCTGAAAACCGAAACTGAAGCAATTGGCACACTTATCTAGGGCATCTCATTCCTAACAGTCTGAGACCGGTGTTTCCCAAAAGAGAAGGAAAGATCAAACTAGTAAGTACTAAATTGCTTCATTTCTACTCAATTTTTCCCATTGGGACGGAACCATAGTTTGAGTCTTTAAGAATTCGGTTTAGTTCTTGGTCAAAACAGAAATATTTTGGATTTCAGTTGAATTTTGACTGAACTCTGGTATATTTTGGATGCACATTTCAGTTGACCATTTAGGTGGTCAAATGGCTATATTTTTAGCCTACACTTCAGGGAAACCCTAATTAAGCATCTCTAAATAGCACATGACATTCAATAAAGCAATGAAATATGTATGAAGAAATTCCCTTTTTTTGGGTGAATAAATAATTCAATATCAAAAAGGAGAAGAAAAGGGGGAGGGAATATACAAGGTCCCTAAGGGCAAAAAACAAAAATAGAGGATGCAACCCTAGAGGGCAGGGGAAGGTGGAAGCAAAATGGACAAAGGCAGTCCCCAGGAGACAACAATAAGCTTGTTCCTTATGGAATCAACAACAGAATATGAGTGATCAAAGAAAGTTTGGAGGAGACATCAAAGTAGATGTCATTCCAAATCTTATCAAAGGATTTGGAGTTGGAAGTCCATCTACGAAGATTGCGCTCCATCCAAATGTGGTTGATGGCAGCTCTAAAGGTGAGCTTCCTAGCAATGTCATAGATAGATTTACATGCGAAAGTCATATCTATCCAAATACACTCTCTCAGAAGGGGGAGGGGCCTTCTTCTAGTTGGCCAGCATTTGATGAGGACACGCTTCCAGATGGAGGAAGAGAAAGGGCACTCAAAGAAAATCCATTTAGTAGATCACAATTTATATTGAGTGTTATCTAGACACTTAACCCCTAGGCCTATGTCACTACAAATACACCTCTTGATACCCCTATGCCTATATGTCAGTATTACAGAGTTTTGGGTAGTCTCAAAGCCTTTATAGGATTGTTGCTGCAGTTGCTGGAACAGTTCCTCCGATTGTATCACAAAAGACGGTCATGGCCTACCTGATGAAATGCTTGAAGTCTAACGCAACAGCTTGATAAGTGTCATTGTCAACATACTCTAGGTAACCCAACCTAGGATATAAATCACCAGGCCAGGAAGATGATGCAAATGTGGACCCACCATAGCTGCTTGGTGGACTGGGCTGATGTAATTGCTACTTGCTAGGGGGATGGGTATGAAAAATCCTCTCCACAAAAGATGACCCATTCTGTGACTGACCATCATATGAAGTGGGGAATGAAGAACTGGTCATACCCACCATAACCACCAGAATCGGCACAGGAGCCATCTAGGGCAAATGAGGGTGTCTGCCCATACCCACCATATCCATTACTCTCCTCTAGACTCAGGCCTCAGTGTGCTAGACAAGCTCGTTGGATGATGTCCTCCCACACAAGAGACATCTAGCCGCAATGAAGTGATATGTTGCTATATACATCTGCGTCTCCTCTGATATGTCCTAAATCCCTGGATGATGTCCTCATCACCTATTACCTGCAGTATTCATTTTTTTAAACCTTTCTGCGCCAATGAACCTCGTTGCTGGTGTTAATAAGTAGGCATTCACATTGGCCTTGATGGAAGATGTGACATATTTCTTCAAAATAAGCCTCATAGTTGTGCACAGTAAACATATATATTGTTCCGATGATGATCTTCTCTTGTGATATTTTGTTCTATTTTTATTACAAGTAACGATGAGATTTTTTATTAAATAAAAGAGAGGAGTGCAATGCCAAAATAATCATATCCACCTGAGTCTCCCCATACTCTCTAGCAAGATGATCCATCATGCCATTAGCTGATCTTGGCTTCCATTTGAACGATCAGTTGAATTGAGATGCAAAAACTTTATTTGTTTTCATGATGTTGAAAAACCTCCATGATTGATCCTCGGATGAAGTGATCCAAGGAATAACAGTTATCAAAAGCCCTCCACCTAAACAAACATTAGTAAAACCCTCTCTCATTGCAAAGTCAAAGTCATGGAAAATGATAGCAGTTACTGCTCTTGTAGAATTCCCGTCTCACTGGACCTGAGTATATTCTTTCTATTGATCCGAAGTTGACCTGGTAACTCCTCCAACCACTGAAGGTCCAGGGTCTCACAAGGAACACTCATTAAAGTTAAGCTTTACCATCCCAATGGCTTGGAGCATCCATCTCACTTCCTGCCTGACCTTTCCTCAAGAAACATGATGTTTTCCTTATTTTGAGCAGTCTTCTTACTCAAGAAAAACAAGTTCCATGTTGAAGAAAGAGGAACTCACGGTATTTTTAATAGTGCCATTATGTCTTCCGAGGGTGGACCTCAGTGCAACGGTAAGGTTACTCCATTGCGACCTAGTGGTCGTGGGTTTGAGTCGGGAAACAGCCTCTCCGCGAAGCGGTGGTAAGGCTGCATACTTTATGACTCTTCCCAGACCCCGCAGTGGTGGAGCCTCGGTGCTGGGTATGCACTTTTTTTTTTTTTTTTTTTTTTTTTTATTGTCTTCTAAAATACTCTGTGCTCTGCTTCTGCTTGGTCCACTCCTTTTACCCTGAAGGCTAACCATTTATTTACACCACGAAACAATTGTTATGTGATTTTTTTTGGTTTCTGAGATTGTGGTTAATGGCCCAGTGTCTTTCAACTGGTTAATCCCCAACACTGTGGAATAACTGTATAAATTGACCAATGATTTATCCCTTCTTCAGATGGGTTCAAGGATACTGTGGAATTACTGTATAGCTTGATTAATTAGTTTTCTATTTTTGCAGGAGAGCCTTGTGAGTTATACCATTGTGTGCTTGAAAGCAAGTCTTTTCTTGAAAAGATGACTGTCATTGAGCACACAGTACCTTTCTTCCTACCAATACGAGAAGCAGAAAATGATCTTCTCTCTTCCAATGCGATGGTAAGGTTGGTTGCTCACATTTGTTGTAGTACTGCTTCCTGTCCCTGCCCCCCCCCCCCCTCTCTTGCGGGGAAAAGAAAACCCTGTTTCCATAAGCTTCTTAATATAGATATTTGTTACATTCCTTTAAATCTTATTCAGCTGATCCTGAATGAGTTGCTTTCAGAAATTCATTGATTACGTTGGAGAACTTTTGCAGGCTTATGTGGACAGGCGGGAACAGGTATACTGTTATTAATAACGCTTTTAAAAGTTGGATTAGTTTTGTATATATATATATATATATCTCTTTCAGGAAAATTGCTGAAGTTTATGATTGTCGATCTGAATGTCAGTGAATAGAATTACGAGGATATGTAAAGTATGTGGGGCATTTTATTTGCCATCCTTATCTAGGATATCCTTCATAGAAACTCAATGATTTAGAGCATTTGGCAAATCTTCAATGATACGTTTAGATAGTACACGAAGCAAGGTCTTGTGGGAGCATCCTGCAATCATTGTTTGTGAATACCAATTACATCTTTGTGGATTGTCTTCTTGTATCTTTGCCAAGACAATGGCTATTGGGTTCGTTTTTAGTGTAATGAAGTAGTTGATCATGCTAAACCAGAATAATGAGAAATACCATTCCAATTCGGTATAAATATCATCATTTAGTCTTCTATTATATTATACTTTTTTGAACTTGTCCTTGGAAGCACATACCACAATTTTTTTGGGGTCTGTCTCAAGCAAGGTTCAAGATTTTGCTTTCGACCTTGGGAAATATATCTATCCATCTATATCTATAATCTATATATATATATATACTAGTTATGACGCACATGCAGATGCACGTGTGTGTGTGTGTGTTTATCTATATTGCACGTAGTCATCTATCTAAATGTTCTCATTGATTTGTGAGTAATCTTAGTATTAATGCATTAAAGGAGGAAGAGAAGGCTGAATATGATGTGATTGAGGTGGTGAAGGACTTGAAGACCCTGTAAAAGGATTATGCCCCTAGATGGTGCCATGATGGAACTGAATTCATGTCTTAACTCTTTATAGTTGACAAACTTTTGATTGATTCTGGTGATGAGAAGTTATGATTATTTGCTCGCAGTGGTATACAATGAGAAAATTCTTACCAGAAAAAAAAAAAGGCATACAGTGAGAAAATTTAAAAAATAAATAATAAATTGAAGTGCATTCGCTATGATTGCTTGATTAGTATATATGATCAGATGGGATTCTTCATTCTCAGAAAATCTTAAAATAATTGATAGAAAACTCATTCTGGAATTCAAGTATAGGGCATTGGCTCACTGTGATAGCTGGATGTTGAAAGAGCTTCTTGAATGGTTTCATTCTTTGACATTCAAGCATATGGGCATTTGCTCTCTGTTTATGGCTCACTGGGATCTCTGGATGTCGAAAGAGCTTCCCGAATGGTTCCTACCTAAAGGTGTTCTAGTAAGGTCTCTAGAAACTTGACCTAGAGTGCTAAACAAAAAAAAAAAAAAAAAAGGATTTATAGGATTACATGGTGACAGTTTAGTGTAGGAGGGCAGGTTCTCTAGTGTTTTATGAGGTGTAGCTGAGTAGTGTGCTATTTTTCTTTACTTCATGACAGATTGTTCTCCTAGAATTGGAAAGGTTTTTTTTTGGCTTGTAGAGCTAACTGATTTGGTTGTTTAGGAATTTAAAAGTATGGTGAATGCTTGTATATGGGGATGATAACAAATATAATTTAGTGTTTAGGGATAGAATGATCTTTACTATAGAGAGAAAAAGAGAACATGAAAGAAACTTAGAATCCACCTAAAGTGTGAAAAAATCGATTATTACTCCATGGATCTACATAGCTAAAAGAGATTGATCTACGACACAAAATTCATTAAATTGTGTAGGACATGTTATTATAGTTCCTTAATGTATAACTTACTTGCTACAAAGACTTGGGTAACACCAGTCCTGTTACAGCTCGCACAACCTAGTAAGACTGATCATTCAGTCTCTCTTAAGACACTATTGACTGAATCCCACATTTAGCAAGAACCTGGTTGGTTTAGCATTGTGAACTCAGTGGGTTTCTTGTGGGTATTGAATCCCCATCGACACTGATTAAAATTGAACCCAAAAGGCCAAAACCATTAAAATGTGATAAATGGTTTCTCATCATGGCTTTGCAGCACAATAATTCAGAAAGAAGACCAACCATGTCCCTATGGCTGCCAGAATACCCATTTATATAACCTTAAAAGACACTCAAAAACCAATTTTTCTTGAGGAAATCCAAATTAGTAAATCTTCCTTATAAAGAATTCCCAAATCCAATAGGAATTCAAAAAATATAATAAACCACTGAAGCTTACGAAAGAGAAGGTTTCCAAATATGAGAACAATCTAAAAACACGTCGGTTTGGAATTCAAGCCATCATTACAATGTTGGCTGGAATCATCCATTAAAATGAATAGGATTTTTTTTTTTTGCTCGGAATAAGATATATTACAACAACAATGATGAAGATAACCACAGTGGAACTCATTATGATGATGCTTGGTGAGGTGTTCCATGGTGGCTACTTAGCAATGAAAAGACCATATTTGAAGAACCAAGCAACAATCACTCCCATAAACTTTAAAGATTTACATGGTAATCCAAATGAAACCGTACAATATATTTGAGCATATATATATATATATATAGTTCCATATGATTGAATGATACAAACAATCTTCTTTATTACCTCTATTTTATGAACAAGATTAACAATTCTCAACCTTTAGATTCTTGAGGGTACCTATCTTCATAAGGGACACAGAAACCCAACTAATTTTTCAGCACCCTGAATAAGAATATAAAGAAGGGCAATAAAATCTGGTCTTGAACAAAGTTATCTGAACTGAGAGCAGTGATACCTATTTCATGATCTGATCCCAAGGTAACAGAAGCTTCCCAGGTAGATGATAATGGAACCACAGGAAGATGCAATAACATGGATGGAAAGCCTGCCTGATCTGAATGACCTCATATTTAGTGAACTGAAAATAGAAAGGTGTTAAGATCAAATCTCAAATATTGAGTTATTATTATTTTTTTCTTATGCTTACTAAGCGATGACAAAAAATTAACATAAATAACTGTTACCAACTACCAAGTCAAAGAAAACTAAAATTTGAATGAATGGGTAGACAAGCTACAGCAGTAACACTCATATTTATACTCATCAGATGCTTATGGCTTTATCTTCCATAGCAACTAATATGAAACAAAAAATAAAGTCTTGATGTACTAAAAAAAATTATTTAATTGAAAACAACCCAAAATTCAGAAGAAAACTTACATGTAATTAAGAAACATATTTTATACCAGTGATATAGCTAGTTTTCTGGTTCTTCTCTCCACTTTGGTTTGAATTCTAGATTGCTCTTCTTCTATTTCTTGGGTTTCCTGAAAGAGAAGGGAAAGAAAAGAGAGACAATGGGATCAGAGAAAGGGAGGGATGATCTGCAGTCTGCAAGAAAAGAAAAGAAAAAGAATATAAGAGGAGAGAGGCTTAGTAACTAATTAGGTACTATTGTGCAGGCGGGTTTGCAAAGGAAGAAGGGAGAGGGATGGAAGTCTGCAAGATGACGTATTTTCTTTTACACTGTTGTTAGAAAAAGAAAAGGTTTGGGTAAGGAGGGACTGAAGGTTTGGTTGGAAGAGATGACCTGTTTTCTTCCTCATTCAGAAAAAGAAAGTGGGAGGGAGAGGAAGAGTTTGAGAAGAAAAAGAAAAATGGAGGGGAGGAGTTTAAGAAGAAAAAATAATTGGAAGGGAGAGACAGACAAAGGCTATAGAAGTTAAAGGTAAGTAGGAGGGAGAGAAAGAGTTTGAGATGGAAGGAAGAGATGGATTATATGAAACACGTTTTCATTATTGAAAATTGAAGCTGATATGGTGATCTGGTTTTGAACAGTTTTAGTTACCATAGGAAAACTGTTTTGGATAGATTTCAGTTACAATATATGGAAATCTGGTTGGTCCCAGCTCTAGTGTGAATGTGTGATTACTGATCTGTCTGACCAATAAGGCCAACTGAAATAACTGTTTGGATTGGGATTGGAAATAATCGAAAAACTCAATACATTCAATATAAGTTTTTTTCTAAATTCTCTCTTTGGAACTCAGTCTTTGATTCTATTATTATTGGTGGGAAGAGTTTGAGAGAAAGGAGGAAAGTGAAAAAAGTGGGGGGAGTTTGAGTGAAAGAAGGAAAGTAGAGAAAATTATTTGAATATAAAAATAGAGATAATTAAAAGGATAGCATTAATTAAAGATAAATAAAAGGGTACCAATAATTATAAAATAAGAGGAAGAGAGAAGGATAAAAAGAAAGGATAAAGTAGTCAATTAAATGATTTGCCACTTCGTGCTTTTATATAATAGAAGATGCCATTAGTTTGCAGAGATTCATTCACCAATGGGGTTCACCAATTGATGGTACTTTACAAGCTACAATAATGTTGTGAACTTTCACGCTGAAATTAAAAAAATGGGTGCAGCTCGTTGGATTAGCAATGGGTGCAGGTGCTTGTTTGAAATTAGAAAGAAGATGGAGAGCAACTTAATCAGTGTAGCAAGCAAGCATAAAGGAATCAATGAATTATGATGGCAATGAAAAAGTTGGATCAAAGATACCCAGCTCGTGCATGCCAAAGTCCAAAATCATATCATGCCATATCATAGATGAAAGAAGAACCCGCCTTTAACCCAACTTGCTAGCTAGCTAGGAGAGTAAAGTATTGGGTGATTGATCCCTTGCCTGCCGTCTTCATTCATACTTGGCAACATCACTGTCGAGAGTCGAGACAGATTCTAAAGAGGCAGCACACATCAATTAAAAGACAAAACCTGGTATTCATCAATTTTGGAGACCGGCAATTGGAAGGTTATTGAGGGAGATTGTGCGTGGGAGAGTTTGGGAGAGAGAAGGAATTCATGTTCCTAAAGTCTTTCTTCTCAACTCTATCTTTGACTCTATTATTGGAAAGAGGGCGGAGTTTGAGAGAAAGAAGGAGATTAGAGAAAATTATTGGAATATAATAAATAGAAGGGTACCAATAATATTAAATTTATAAAAGAATATATAAATAAAAGGAAGGGGTACAGTAGTCAAGTGAAAGATTTGCCACTTCGGGCTTTTATATAGTATGATATGTATATAAAATTTTGGCTGGCCTTAAAACTTTGAAAACTTGTTTTCATTTAAACCCTCTTATCTAAACAATTTGTAATCATAACACCATATTTTTTCACGGTGTCCAGGTGAACCAAGGCATTTGAGGGGTTTAATAAATAAGGCGACACCAACAAGGTGACTAGGTGATTTGATAGAGTGAGATATGTTGGCCACTGACCATAAAAGAGCTTACAAAACTGTATTAAGTGTATTTCCGTTATATAATACAAATATGCACTTATATGTGGGCCCTCTGCAGCATTCAATTGGATGCGTCCTATGTAAATAATGTCTCTATCATACATGTTTATTTAAATTTCGTTTCTGCTTGGAGGTATAACTTACATTTCAACACTTTAACTGGACTTCCTTGTCCATGGTTAGTGATATATTTTTTTTCATAATTTGGTTGCTTCATCTGAAATAAGTATTTAATCCTTAGTCCTTTAAATAGTAGCAAGCAACGGTGGAAATTTTGAGTTTTTGCTAATTAGTTAGCATTTCTTGTTGTGTGTATTGAATGGAACAATAAGTTCATTTAGCTTAAGTTAAGATAGAACCTCTACAAGGACTTAAAGTGAGCCCGGCGAAACGAGCCTAATTTGATCAGTTTTAGTTAGGACAAAATTAATTCGTTTGATCACTCAAGGAAGAATACATTTTGAGATTAGATTGCATAATAGACCTCCTGTAGTTTGAAGCATTTTGTTGGACTAGGTAATATGGTGTTCAAGGAAATTTTAAGTATGATTAGGATTAGGGGTGGCAATCTTGACATGACCTTCTGTTCTGACACCAATGTAATCTATAAGAACCTTGTCTGAATTTTTTGCTTTTCGGTTCTGGTTGATTTAATGTTTATACCTAGGAGTTCATTTTTGTGTTGAATTTATTCATGTAATCATTTATCACATTTAAAAAAAATTTATTTAGGATTTCTCCCTCCAGTTTTATCACTTTTTTGTGTTATTCAATATTGTTTCAAGGCATTTCATGTCATTTCGGGTTTTGTTGTGCTTGGGGTGTCAAAACTTGGGTGAACTAATAGCCCAAACTAAAGCAACCTGTTTGAACCCAGAACCAACCATCTGATTTATTGTTCTGGTTTTGGTTTTGGGCGTAAAAAAAATCCAAAATTTGGTTCGGTCTCTGTTTGACCAAGAAAAATCCAAAATTTGGTTCGGTCTCTGTTTGACCAATTAAACCGATGACCAAATGGAACCAACTGATTATGATTGAATTGTACTGAGACTGATAAGCCTCAGCAGGTTACCCCATTGATAACCAGGTTTGAAACCCTCCACCATCTGTCCCTCTCATTTATAGACCTCTCCTTTCCTTGTCTTCTTAAATTTTTAATGTGGGACTAAAAGAAAGAGCATTCCTTGGACCCTTTTTCCTCCCTTGGAGCAAAAGGTTAGTTTTGTAGTTCATATTAGAAACTTATGTGAGGGATTGGACTTGGAAAATATGATGCCTATAATAAGGCTAGGCAGCCCAGCCCACGTACAATGTTATTGGTTTCAGTCTTGGGCCTGAATGGTCCAATAGACCAAGACTGATAAAAACCGATAAAACCAAAACTGATTTGGTCTTGGGTACCAGGACTGATAAGCTCATCGGTCCAGTTTTTGGGCTTGTGCCAAATAGGTGGACCCATTAGGTCAGCCCAATGGAAATTGAGTGGACAGGACAATTTGACACCCCTAGTTGTGCTTACCTGAATATGACCCATTTATTAAATAGGTGATGTCATTTTCATATCAAGTCGTTTGAACCAAAAAAAAGTGATCATGTTCAGGTCAAGCTATCTTGCGTTAGATTCGTTTCTTTAGTTTTCACAGCCTTACCCCAATCCCTGGCTAGATTGATTTCCCTGCCTTCTCCGAACACAGTTCAATGATTTTACTGAGGCTTTACTTGCACTTATTTCCCAGTTTCATATATTCGTTCAGCTACCTAAATATGCTTTGACCCACTATATATTGTTCTTAATTCTTGTTCCATTTTCCTGTAGGTTCGCCTTATTAAGGAGTTGTATGGAAATCAGATCAGGGACCTTTATCATAGCCTTTCTTATCATATAATCGAATTTTTGCTGGATGATAATGATTGGTAAGTGCTCACCCTCTCTCTCGATTTTCATTTATCTGGTATTTTGTCTAGTTTATTAATTTCTTACATTTGGGATTCTACAAGGAAACGTTGGGATTATGATTTGTACTGGTCTTCTCATATTTATTAGCCCATAACTCGCCTAACTTCATTTCATTTCAACGTATCATAGGTTATTGTGGAAGCTTTGTCATATCTATCTGTATCGTTTAATGCTTATGTTGGAGGACATCTTATTGATACTGTCACAAAGGAACTTCTCTACATGGTAGAGAAAGACAAATGGCAGTAGTTCTGTAAGGTAGATTATAGAAAAATTATAATTAGGATCAGTAAAGGGGATGTAGTTGGGACATCCAGTAGTTAAAATGCTTAATTGAAGCACTTGGATTAGGGATTTGAATATTTAATGTAGGATTAGTAAACTAGGAGTTATTTTCATTGGAAGTTGTGTATTGGGAAAATTTGTAACCGATGGTTTTAGATGAGGGTATTATTGTAATTTTAAGTTGGAGGAAGCTTCTATTTCCATAGTGGATAAGTATCAAGTCATTTAAGATACAAAGAAGTTGTTTCCCACCGACACAAGTAACTTTCCGTCCGAACCTTAGGTAACTTTGCAACACATGCACACACACACACACACACGTGTCTATATACATATCCTGTTGATGGAAACCTTTTGAGAGAAGGTTTCCGATTACTAATCATGAATATAGGTTAAAAAAAAGAAGGAATTATTCGAAACTTATTCCTACAATTAGATTGTCACCAAAATTCTTTCACAAAACAGTCCATCCTTTTCCTGGTTATTGTTTTTGTAATGAAAAGTATAAGGTTTTGTCACCTCTCCAACTATATGTCTTGGGTAGGAACAGATTACTGTAACTCGTACCTGCCTACAGACCAGTGAATGTTTTTCACAAATTTTATGAACAAAAGACCTTACTTTCATATTTGTCATTTCTTAACCTTAATTTTGAATCTAATCCTTGGAAGAAAATAAGTCTTTTGAAATTTTGAACTATATCTGCGTCCTAGTACTATACCTAGCGTAGAAATGGAGAATGTATGCTGTTCCAACTCACAAAGAATTCATTGAATTACCATACTACTCTTGAAACACCCAGAGGGTATCACTTAACTTATAGGCATGTTTCTAAATCTCGGTTTTGACCACTTTCATACGAAACCTAAGGTCGATATTGGATCGTACCAGGTTTCGGTGGTTTCGACCTGGTTCGACTAAAGCTGGTTGTACCAACCACGTAAAACCCTCCATCCCCATCGAAACCTGTCTTATTTCAACAGGTTTCAACCGAAAGCACCTAGTTTCGCATGTTTTGACTCCTACAAAGTGGATTTGCCAAGAACTTTGATTTTTGGCCCAAATCACTTCAATGATCAGCAGTTGTTTGCATTCTCACTGTTTTACACATTGGATTGGAATATTGGAGCTTGAAAGTGACGCCGAATACTGGAGCTTGAAAGTGATGCCTTATTTGCCCAAATTTATTAGACACTGTATGGTTCGCGACAGCCCAAGGAACAAGCTTACTATTGTTTCCTGGGGTCTTTCTACCACTATCTCCCCCCCACTGATGTATCTTCTTTTAGCCCCTGTTGTTGCTAGGATTTCCCTTTTGGCCTGCTGATAGCCCTTTTGTTGGCGTAGCCTCCCCCCTCTTTTCCCCCCTTGTATATTCTTTTCTTCTTGGTAATGAATTTATTTTATTCATCCAAAATTTTTTTTTGGTAGAGTATACTATTAGACATTGATGTAGATCGAGCCTGCAAAAGAAGGGGGCTGCTGGGTCCATCAAAGCAGACCAGCCAGCCCCAATGTTAGTCCATCAAGCCAACCAAAACCAGGAATTACTGTTCATGTGAACAGTACCCGTGAATAGTAATTTGTTCCCCTTTTTGTTTCTTTTTTATGTTAACAAGTAGTCGAAGTCAGATTTAGTCTTCTAGAATAATCCTTTATTTTTTTTTTTATGTTAGTTTTTTAGAGTACAAGTCAATAGTTAGTTACTAAAAGTCATTACTTTCTATTTTATATTAGTTTCATTTTTTAGTTTGTTTCTAAATTGTAAGGCTGTGCCTCACCTATTTAAAGAGACATTTGTAATCAATTTGACGAGATTGAATGAATTTTGTATAAGATGGCGATATGCTGTTTTTCTGTGGGATACAGTTGGGTGAGAGGCCCTAGGTGAGATGCCTAAACTTGAGGGGTGAGATGCCCAAACTTGAGGGGTGAGATGCCCAAAGCCTATGCTTCTTCTTCCTCCTCAACCCTCCATTGATTTTTCTTTCTTCTTTCATATTTTCTGTTTTAGCCTTTGTGAGAGAATGTTTGAGAGTTATATGAAGATTTGAAGTTCAGCCTACATAGTTCAAGCATAGCCAAGGAGATCAGAATCGATTGCAGCCATTCTCAGGGTTTTGGAAACTTGGGTTGAAGTCCAGATCTCCCAAACTAGCCAGCAGTTCAAGCTCATCTTTTGAAGGATTCCTAGATAGGTTACAAGGGATCTTTATTCCAATTTTGAGGATCATCCGATGCTAGGAAACCTAGTTTCTGAAGAGTGGTCAAAAGTTTCCTAATTCATGTCGACGACATAACTCTCAATTTAACTATTGGAATTGTTTCATCTTTTGAGGGTTTGTTTAGCACCACAAGAGGAGTATTTGATCAAAGTTTGAGCTTCATCAGAGTCTCCTACAGCCAACCGCAGGCTTCCTCCTATTTCAGCCAGATACGTATTTTGTTCGAAATCTGATTTCATATTTGAAATTGTGAGATCCTAACTAGGTAGTTCCTACCTAGCCTTACATCAGGCATCTTAGTTGTGTTTCAATTGTTTATATGTTACTATGTTAGATAGAATTGCCCAATCTACGACTTCACGGAGTTAAATTATTTTTTAGGTTATGGAATTATTTATTGAATTTTATGTTTTAAACAATGATTTTCCTGCGATAACATTTTTTATTTTATTTTAAATAGGGGTAATATCTGATGGATGGATTTCAAATTAATATACGTTAGACACTGTTGGCCAATCTACGGCTTGACGGAGTTGTAATTTTTTTTTTTAAATTTTAGATTTTAAAATTAATTGCTGAAATTGAAAAATTGAAAAAAATAAAAGATTCAGTTTTGGTTTGAAAAATCAAGAAAAATGATGAAAGTACATGCATTATGTTTTCAATCGAAATTGATTTCTTTAATTAATTATTAAAAAAATGTTTAAAATTTTTTTAATTTGGAATAAGACCAAGAGTATGCATGTCATTCTTCACCACTTCTTTTATGGTCATTTTAGGCCCGCCCCTAGCTCTTTTGGCTCCTTCAATCTGAATCCGCTCACTCCTTATTGGGGTGTCCTCAGATCTCCTTTGGACATGGCCATACAACCTCAAACGCCTTTCACATAGCTTCTTGTTGATTGGAGCAACTCCCAAAACTGCTCTAATATGCTCATTTCTTACTTTATGCTTCCTAGTTTTACTGCACATCTCACACTAGTCACCGCAATGATGAGGTTGCAAAACTGAGGAGGGTAAGGGTTGAGAGCAAAACTACCTTTAGAATAGAGTAGGAGAGATTGTTTCAAATGGCTAGGGCGATTGGATCATCTAGACAAGCTTTAACAGAGCTATAGCCACAACCACAGGGGGAGGAGGAAACTGAGACTTGGAGGAGAGCCCACGATTACATTTAAGAGGAGCTATAGAGTGTGAGGCCTAGCCCTGGCCCTACCTCCACCCCTACTCCATGACCTAGCCATTGAGATCCTTCAGCAGGATCCTATCGTCTTTATTTGATTGGATCGGATATAGAAGAAGCTAAAACAGATGTGGTCTGATGTGAAAGGGCTATTGGGGGTTCCTTTCTTTAAGTTGGCTTTCTGTCACAACATTCCAGCCCATTCAACTATAGGGCCACATTATTAGAAAATGTTGGATAAAAATATGTGATGTTCAATGTTTACTTGTCCCATCACAAGTAGTTGCAGGAGTATATTGAGGGGATGAAGCTCATGTGGGAGAACTATGGAGTGACAGTGATGTGTGATGGTTGGATTGGGCCCAATAGATAGTACGTCGTTTTAATGGTCTTTTGTGATTGTAGGACTATCTTTTTGAAGTTTGTGGATGCATCCAAGGTGCACAAGGATGCAAAATATATATACAAGCTGTTGAAGAAGGTAAAGGATGTGGAGGTGGAGAATGTGGTATAAGTTGTCATTGACAATGGGAGCAACTTCAAGAAGGCTGGGGAAAAAGTGATGAACAATCTCAGGTACTGATTTTTTTCGACTCCATATGTGGCCCACTACATCGTTCTTATGTTGAAAGCCATACAAAATCTTAGGCTTTTGAGAGGTTGTAGAGAGGGCAAGACTAGTGACCACTTTTGTATGCAGTAATGGATTTGCCCTGTAGGTTTTGAGGAGCAAGTGTGGTGGGGATTCTATGAGGCTAGGGCTGACACACTTTGCCACAAACTACATCGCTCTGAAGAGATTTGAGACGAATAAGGTTGGACTTAGGTCTATGTTTGCTTCAGAGGATTGGTTTCAATGGTAAGAGTTTGCTTCTTGTGGAGGTCGGGCAGCCCGGACGACCATTTCTAGTGATATGTTTTGGGATGACTTGAAGAAGGTCATTATGATCGTAATGCAGAAGTAGATTACAAGAAACTATCACAGCAATTTATAACCCCAAACAATACAAATAGGAGCAAGAAACAAAGAAATAATACCATCAAATAAACCCCTAAGGATACAATACCAATGCAAGAGCAAAACCAGCCCAAAACCCAACCCGATAGGAGAGAGAAAGACCTGCTATAGACCTGGAGAGAGAGAGAGGTGGGGCTAGGTCTGTAGGAGTCCGATTGAGCTGAACTCTTGGGCGTAGATAGTTCCTAGGGAGGGCACAAAAACCCCCAAAGTTGAGAGGATTTTGACGGTTGGTTGTGAAGTTACAAGCTTTCTTGATTTTCTGACCTAGGAGAAATAATTGCAAGCTTCAGGAGAGAATCAATTCTGGTTTGTAACTTGGACAGATATGAACTTCTAAATACTCATAATAGTCGTATATTTCAACATCAGTAACTTTAGGATAAACTAGAAAGCTTTAAATAAGAAAAAACAAAGGGAAAAGTGGGGGAGGAGCGGCTGTCTCGGCCTGGGCTTCTCACCCACAGCTATCCCGGCTGTTCTAAGCAATTGACTGCAGTTATTCTTTATTCAAATCTGTAATTATAAGTACATAGGCTCCTCTATTTATAGAGGGCAGAATAACAATCAAACTACTACTAGGAGCTAGTTTTCCAATAGGACTAGACACTCCTACTACAATTGGGAGCTAGTTTCCCAATAGGACTAGACACTCCTACTACAATTAGGAATTCAAAATAGGACTAGGACTTGACTTTATGACTCCAACATGGAGTAGGACTAACTACTAGTCCATATAGGACTTTACAACTGACCAATGGCCTAATGTGACTTTATTGAATTAATAGCAACTAACTAAACTAATGAATTAAATCCCGTTTTTCTACCTTCTACCCATATTTTAGGCCCTTTAAAGTGGCTCATTTCAAAGAAAACCCATGGGATCAAAGGCCAAACACATATATAACACAACCCAAGGCTTATTTACAATAAAATAAGCCCAAGTGACTTATCTACATCAGATCGTAGAGATATTGGTTAGCATATTGAGGATGGTGGACTCATAGAAGAAGCCCACCTTACCACACTTGTTGGAAACTATTGATATGGTGAAGATGTAGGTTGAGGTAGTGTACAGATGGGGTAACTAAAAGTTCCTTGACATAATCAAGTAGGGGTTCAATTTCAAGCGTGCGCCGACAGACCCGACGACATTGGGTTGTTCTCGGGCAAGGGTGCTACGCGATAGGCACCCAACCAATCGATAGCCTGACTCAACCTGACACGTTTAAATTCGATTTGGAGTTCGCGTAGTGCTCGTTTAAAGCATTTTTACCCAGCATAAGACTTTTAAAGGCCGTTTAGAGATAAATATCTCATTAGCCCATTTCCGGCCTGATTGAAGACTAGTACCTAACCGACCATTTAGAAATGGGACCATGCCTAGCCTATAAGGACCATACTTAAAACGGGTTGGTCATGGTGCGAGGTCCAAAAGTGGGAAAGCCCGCTTAATCCCGCTTGGCCTGACCTATTGACAACCCTATAATCAAGGATTGGTGGGAGAGGCAGCTCATGCATCCACTGCATAAGGCTGGTAAGTTTACTTTATTCACCTTAATTCAACATACTTGTCATTTAGTTGTTTATTCACTAGTTTGCATCGTTTTCAGCATACTGTCTCAATCTTAAGCACTAAACAAGCACACATTTGGGGTGAGGCAAGATCTGATAGATGTAATTCAAAAAGTGGTGGAGAGGCTGAACTAGAGGCAAATGCTCAATCTGTTTTGGAATAGAACTTTTATTTGGGTGAATAATAAATGCATTAAAAGAAGGGGGAGGGAGAATATAACCCCAAAGGGTAATTTTTTATTTATTTTTTGGGTACAACCAAAGGGGAGTTTACAAACCCCACAAGGGCACCAAACCCCATTAAGGACTACAACCAATGTCCACATGGGCCAAAAGGCTCCAATTATGGCACTAAAATGCCCATTACAACTGAAAGCCCACATGGGGAAAAGACAAGAAGGAAGCCCATTACAAGCAAGGGCAACCAAGTAAATTCTAGTTAGGGTTCCACCAACCCTAACAAATTGTCTCTTCACTTTCATTTTCACAGTCTCCCCAAAAGAGCACCACCATCAAGAGGGAAGCCATGGCGGCAGGGTATTGGCCTTACGGAGGGCCACGACCAAGCTGGCAGCTGGCCTAGTGGAGGTGACAGCCACGACGGAGGGCACTAGCCTTACGGAGCGGAGGGCATCGGTGATGCGGCTGCTGGCCGAGCATAGATGGCATCCGGACATGCTACTGGACATGCAACTGGTAGCAAATCGGTGTTAGCCAAGTGAGCCAGGCACTTTAGGTGGCTGGCGACCAAGAGGCGGCGGTGCAAGATGGCAACTGGAGAGAGAGAGCAGGTGAATGGGACTAGAGGTGTCGAGGCTGTAGGCAAAGTGGGAAACCAAACGAGCCTAGACAGGCGTATCAGGGATGGTGATCGACGGCTGTCGGTGAAGTCGCAACTCTAGCCGATGATGCTCTAACCAAAGATGGAGTCGAGAAAGGGAGGTGAGGAGGAAGAAGAGAGAGGGAGAGGGACAGAATGAAGAAGAAGAGAAAGAGCGAGTAGGAGGAGAGAGATGGTGAGGTAGAGGATGAGAGAGGAAGACAGGAGGGTGGGGGGGCAGGCTGCTCCAGAGCGACAACTGTTGTTGGATGGCCTTCGCTTCCTTCGCTTAGGGTTTAGAGGAGAGCTTAAATTATGTTTATTAATTTGTGACTAGGGAATAGAACTTATGTAATTATAAATTGGGTATTAATGCTAAAATTGGTATCAGACTTTGAAATGGATATAGACAAAAGACTTCAGGGGTGGCACTGGTAGTTTTGGCTAGGTACTGGCCGTTTCGGGTTGGGATGACACTATTGTTGGTTGGTCCAGTCATCATGGTTTATCCATTCATATTTAAGTATGCATCATTGTTTTACCATCACCTAATAATACTCTTTAATGCTCTTATGCAATTGAATGGTGGGTGCTATATGGAAGAGTCACCCGATCTAACCAAGGTAACAGTTAAAATGCTCTCTCTGACATGTTCCACCACTGTGTATGAGTGCTATTGGAGTACATAAGTATGTTCCACCTCATACACTGGAAGTGGGGGATTGATTGGGTGCCAAGTGGCTGGAGGATTTTGGTCTATGTGCATTAAAGTATGAGATTGAAAGAGCACATACGCTTGGCATGGACAATGATACAACCCCAATCGAGTTGAGCGAAATCTTCTCGTTGGAAGAAGAAGATGATCCCCTTTATGAGTGGGTCAAGGACTTAGGTGAACTTGTGTTATATGAGGCTGAGGGTCAGCCCAACAACCAGATTGCTTCACAGATGGGTGTTGATGTCGAGGAATATGTGGCGTAAAAGGGAAGAGTTCACTCATAGATCCGATGTCCATTTAAGCTTCAACCGGCAAAGATGAGTGGTCTTGTCCCTTGGATAGCACTCGCACACCTTCCCCAAGTCAAGACCATCATGATGATGATGATGATGATGGTGGTGGTTATGATGCTAGTGATAGATTATTAACCTTACGCCAGGAGGACCAAATGATGCAGGATCTGTAGACAACACTAGAGCCTGTTAGATTCATAGGGGAGACTCAGTTGATCATGCCACGCAAGATGATGATCACGGTGCATGTAACAGGTGAGGTGCATTTGAGGTTCATGCAAGCAATTCAGACATGAGGAGGAGGCAGCTGGGATGGGCATGGATGTATCGAGCTTGTCTGGCACGCTGGAAGCCATGATTTTGAGTAGACGGTATTATTTTTTTCTACATTCATGTCTATTGGGATTTTCATTGGTAGGATAGTATATTCCTAATGTTTTAAGAATAAATCTTTCTTTTTCTGTCTCTGGCACTGAAGAGGAGGAAAGTCTTTAGCTTTCTATGATGGTAGAGTATATTTTACGATTTCGCTGAGAATGAAACTTTATATCAATATCTCCATTTCGGTATTGAAGAATTTGTTCAGGTTTGGACTGTACTGTTACTGATGAGTTGGAGGAGTCTCTACTGTTCCATGATTCGGGAAATCATACTTCATCTCAATTACACGTTTTAAGAATATTACTACGTCATTTCTTTGATTCGTCATAAATAGGATAGTAAATTTGTGGCTCAAGTTACTCGAGGACAATCTAGCACAAAGTTATCATGGTGGCAAGGCAACCAAGATGTTTGAGGTACTGCCTAACTGCCTTGGCAATTAGGCGTCTGCAAGGGATTGCCTTGGCGAACAAAGCGTTCTAGTGTTCTTTTTTTTATATAACCATTTAATTTGGCACAAATAATATATTAAAAATTATATAATTCTACTTATATGCTAAATAAATATTAAAGAATCATACTAATGCAAGATATTCATTTGAAAAACAAATCAACAAGTGAATTAACTAAAAAATCATTGGGCCACATCGAATCGTCAAAAATCAACATTAAGCTACATCAAGTCAATAAAAAAATAACATTAAATCACATCAAGTCATATCAAGTCATAAAAAATCAACATTTAGAGGAATGTTCTTGTTCTCTAATAAGTTTTGACTAGTCAAATGATTTTCCTACAATTTCACAATGCACAAAATCTAATGGCATGCTCTGTTTTCTCAAGTTGATGAAACCTTTTGATTTAAATTGTGGAGTAAAAAAAGCTTATGCTTATTGCTTGAATAGAGAAAACAAACAAGAGGGACATGCAACATGGACCCTTTTTTGAAGTAGTTGTAGATGCGGAGGCACAATGGATGTGCTTTATGTGTATGGCACAAGGTGCGCAATTCAGGGATTTGCTTTATGATATTGATACCACCATATATAGCCTCAACTCTTACTCATGTCCCAAGTACTTGGTGTTGGCTACATAAATCCTATTCTACCATTGCAGTAAATGAAACAAGGGAAAAAATGAATAAGAATTATAGGAACCAATAAATGCTAATGCACCTAAGAGTTCTAAAGTTACCTAGCTTTATGCTAACATTAAGTATTTAATACTGAAGTATTCTAAGAAAATGATTGCAAACAATAGAGTAAGAAGCTCACCTTATGTGGTAAATTTATAGGTGATGGTAAACTACAAAGGCTGATTACATATCTAGGTTGCTTATCTAGTTTTCAGTGCGGAGTTGTGTGTTTATTACATAGTTTTCAATGCGGATTTGTGTGTTTGAGTTGTTACTTTTGTGCTTAGTGGGGCTGTCAAGAATTCATTATCTCATTCCTCCTTTCATAAAAGTAGGTTGGATGATGGATTGTCTTGGTGGTGGACATAATGCATGTAGGATGCTTTGGCTTGACCGATCTATATGGTACGTTAGGTAGACAACCGGTACCTTACTATAGTCTGTCGTTATAAGTCTCTGGCTGATTTGTAGTGGTGCGTTAGGTTGATAGCCGGCACTTGTTATAATTAGCCATAACCCATCAATCTTTTTTGTATGGATCTTTGCGCTCCTCCTTGCTTGGAATCTCCATGTAGCCAACCTTATCAAGTTGAAATAAGGTTTTGGATGTTGTTTTTGTTTTTGTATTAAGTATAACACAAAACCAGCTTTCCAACAATTCTAAGATTACTTAAATCTGGTTGTAATGATAAAATTATGTTCTGGTCAAACTTGTTTTAAAGTGTGCGAATGTTGTTAAAATCGCTTGAATAAAAATAATTTTATAGACATCAAAACAAAATATTATTTTATCGGAATTTTGGTTTTTAACAATGTTTTACCATTTATGAAATTTTCAGAATTAAGAAAACCTTAGCATTTGAAAGTTGAAAATTGCCCCTATAATAAAAAATTTAGTTTTTGTTCTTGGACTGGGGGATTGACTTTTTATGATTTTTGGAATTTGATTTTTAAACTATTTTTATTGGATGCAAATAGGGGGTATTTGCTTATTTATGAATAAGATCGTAAGTAACTTAAATGACATTCGGCATAAATAAGTGCTAATACAGAAGGCGATATGCAGTGTAGTAAGGTGACAAACGCCTAGGTCCCATGCAAACCGCCTGGACGCTAGTCGCTGTCTTAATAACTATGAATATAGGTGTTGCCTTGATAACTATGAATTCTGGCATCATATTAAATTCCGGTCATTTATGTGAGAACCATGGCAATCATGACAAATGAAAGAACTATTTAGTCAGTGGACTTGAACTATTTTTGAATCCAAGTAAGTCCAAAAGTTTGGTGGAATTGAAATATCTTTAAATCCGGACTTGAGAAGAATTAAAATCTGAACTTAAAAGCAGCTTGTAAGTCCATTGTAGTTTATAAATAAGTCCTCCAACCAAAGAGGAGGGCCAGGAGGCATCACTTATATCTCATATTATAACACGTGCATGTTTGTGAGCTTCCTGTCATTTCTGTGTCTTGTTAGTTGAGTGTTTCTGAGTTTGTGAATTCTCTCTAAGTTCCTCATAATACCCCCAAGTTTTGATATATGATAGTTCATGTTATTGGAGTAGTAATTATCTTATATATGTTCTTTCATTCAAGTTAAAAAGTATTGGAAAAATATACCTTGCGTGTTCTATTATCCTAGTTATATTTCTGATGTTTTTAACTGCTGATTATATAATAGAATGAATGAAAATTTCTCTACACTGGAGCTATTTTTGTGTGGATCACAATTTTCTTGAAGGTGGACTCCTAAGTGATTAATTTCTCCTTCTCCTCCGTATTCTCTTTTTGCTCCACACAATGTGGATTGCAAGTGAGTTGTTTCATCTTCTCCTTCTCCATCTTTTCTTTTTTGCTTTTACTTTCCATTCCCATTTCCCATTTCCCATTTCTGTTATGGAAGTTCTTTTAAGCCCTGTGGTAACCAGATTTTTTCACTATTTCTCTACACTATACTCTCACCCACACACTGCCCTAACCATCTTCTGTCAACTCACATCTTCGTCCTTTCAACCATCAAACCTAGCCGTAATTTTATGTAAACGTTAATTTTCCCTTTGCTGTTTTTACCTTCCATAGCTAAAACAGCTAGTTCCTTGCTTCTGGTATAAAATTTATGCTTTTCTACAAATATACTTCATGAATGTGAAATTACATCAAAGGTCTTCAGCCTGGTGGTAGTTGCTCTACTCGAATGGATTCATGTTAAAAGAAATGTTGTATTTGCCAGGCCACCCATGCCTAACACTGAAGATTGACTTGTTGCCACACTTTGTATGTGTATGTACTTGTTATGAGACTCCTGGTTCATTTTATTTCTTCGTGCAGAAAAAGAAGGATAGTTATCTATACCATAAGTGGTGATGTTCTTGTAACACTCTACTTGTTTATCCTAAAAGCATTTGTGTCCTTGTGCAGCAGGGTGACAGTCAGTGTTAGATATGCAGACCTTGTCTCTGTACTCCCAACTCGGGTCAGAGTCTTAGCGTGGCCTGTTCATCCATCTAAAAAGATTTCAACAGTAGCAACAATGACATCAATACCAGCACAACAATTACCACCTACACAAACAACAATGAACAGGAAAGGAATTGGAATGCTTGGGTCTCAGTCAGGCCCAGCTCGGTTGTCTTATGCTGAGGACGCATTGCGAACTATGAGCTTACCAGAAGGTCCTAACTTTTTTGAATTCAAAACCTTTAAGTTATATATCTAGAGTAGAATGCCAACAATATTCAGGTGGGGAGAAGGATCTGATAGATCTCCCTTGCTGTAAGACCTGATTAAATTATCGTGAACATTTGACCATCAGATTCTTTTTGGTCCATCACAGAATGACAATGAGAAAAGATTCGGTAGACCATGTGATCTGCTACTTGGATGATATAAATTGTCCTGAAAACCATTGCATGTGTCAAGTTAAAAATAATTTTATTTATCTTTGTTATAAATGTTTTGGTAACTCATTTTCTGGTTCCTTCTTGTAGCGTATGCTGAGATTGTGTTGAACCTGCCCCAAGCCGTTCAACAAATATTTCCGCCTACTGTGTCCACATAGAGTTGGCATTTATGTGGAGGAGTTGAATCTTATACAAGGCTACCAATGAATCTTATACAAGGCTACCAATGGAAGGAGGACTGGAGTGACATCAGCTCCCATAAGTTAAATCTTTCATGGTAACCAGCTTCAAAATTTTACTTCCAATGAGAACATCCACCCAGAAAGTTCTGATGGGTATGTTGCTTTTATCTTCATCCCTGTGGACTAGTTGTAAAATTTCTGTAAAGCCCTAAAGAGTAGAACAGGGGAATTGAAGAATATTTTTTAGGTTCATTTTTCAAAGCCCTGAGTGCCAGTTAACGGTATGGGATGTAATTCTATGAACACATCAGGGAAAAGGGTTATGTTTCTCACATCGCAGCTCTGTCTTGATTCGTTTTTTTCCCTCGCATTCTACGGAATGTTGTTGGGAATCAAAATTTGAATGTTGCAGAGGTGTGTTTGCAGCCAAGAACAGTTGCTAAACACATCAGGCCGCTGTCACCGAGACAACTTGGCACTAGAAAATTGGGTGTTAATAATAGGTAAACTGCTTTTTCATTAGACCAATAACCATTTAGTACAGATCTTATAATTATGCCCTGCTTTTCCATTACATTTTTTTCATTAGATCAAAATCCATTTTATCTACTGCTCATGCTTGTTGAAGGTTGAATCTTTCGTTTTTTATTTATTTTTTATTGGGGTTAAGAGTTGAAGGTTGGAACACGATGAGCAGTCTGAGGTGTGCAATCCTGACATGGGCCCACTTCCAACTTTATGTATACCAATCCAAATTGGGGTGGTGACTTGTCTTGGGAGTGGCGGTGACTTCCATCTTTATGCATACCAGTGAGGCCATATAGGGCCAGGCTTTTGATACGTTGGCCCTAAGGGTGGATTATGGCAAGAAGCTGTTGAAAAGTATGCGGACCTCCTAAGAAAATAAACCTTTTTAACTTATGAATACAACCTTGAATTAGTAAAAGGTAAGCAGACAAATGAGTAATCGGTTTGTCCAAACCCAAATTAATTGGAAAAACATTGTTTTTGGGAAGAAAAGCTCGTTAACATCTCAGCCCAATTATCTGCCATGGGGTAGTCCTATTGAAATAAAAACTTTGAGGGGATGCTCTGTTCATCATTTATTAGATTGGAAAGTTCTAGGATAAGTCCATTTCTTCTTCATGTACGCCTGTTTTGATGAAAAAAAAAGAAAAAAAAGAAAAGGGTGTTCCATGGTAGTGATCCTAGCCCTGCTTTTGTAGGACCAATGAGCAATAATGAGGTGTGTTGATTTGAACCCACAACAAACTGACTCAAGTGATGATGGGGTAAGGGCTTTCTTCCACTAGGCTACCAGCCCCGGTAGCTCTTAAACTCATATGGAGTTTGAAAATGTGTTATTATTATTACTTCGGTAGTAATTTGATTTTGACGGATGAAGTGAACTAGTTTAAACGTGGTTGTCTTTATAGGGTGATGGAATCCAAGGGAGGATTTATACATCAACTTTATCTCCTAGTTTTGCTTTGTTTGGGGGGTGTTGGGTAATCCCATTTTTCACTTTAAATTGGTTCAATTTAAAATATGTGGAATTTCTTATTTTTTGTGGAGGATTAGATCCATGGCTGATAGATATTGCACAACATTATTTAGCTATTGTGTTGAGAGGTCCTATCCAGTGTGGAAACTCCTCAACATATTTGTCATAGGTAGTATTAGGGTGATCCCAACTTGACATTAATTAAAAGTGTTGAAGCTTTTTCTTTCAATAGCCGGCCAAATGATTACAGGATCATCGGTCTGGAATCTGGATCGGGCTTCTTTGTAGCTCAGGGTTGTGCTACACGATCTGTAGCACAGCACCAACTCTTGACACCTGGACATTTTTAATCAAGTGGTCTAAATTTCTGAGAGCGTAGAGAATGCAATAGACATACAATACATCCGATTATCATACCAAACCGGATCGTTTTCATCATTCATCACCACGGCAACCTCTCCCTCAGTATCAGGTACCAATGGACTTACATCTCAGATCCATGAATTTCAAAAGTTGTTGAAACACACAAATATTGCACTTTGGGTTTTTTAGTTTATTTGGCTTTTCCGAATTTCGATTTGCCCTTGTGGTTTTTTATATCTGGGTTTCCAGGTTCTCCACCTTTTTTTCTCATCGGATCCTCTTTTTATAATCTTTTTCCTCTAGATAGATTGGGAAGATGCCCATAGCAGTCCTAATATTTCTGCCCTTCTCTTTTGCTTCCTCCCTTGTTGCTTTTTTGGTTGAACTTTCTCCCGTTGCTGCTCAAATATCTTCTTGAATCTAGTTTTTCTTTAATTTTTTTTCATCCCAAAATTCCTCCTTCTAGTTTGAGTTACTGTATATATGACAAGCATTCTTGGGTTTATCATTGACCAGAAAAAGCTTAATTATTTTTTAGTTTGATATTTAAGATTTTTATCGAATTTGGGAAGTGGTTCTTTTCTAAATTCTTCAGGTTATGCTTATGTAAATTAAAAGGTATTGGGATTCCCTGTAAATGCCTATTGATTTAATTCCTCTCGTCTCCTTTTAAAATCTCCACCTCTCTGCATTTCATCTTGAGGTTCACCGTCCCATGCTTTCTGTTCTTTCTATGTATCAAACAACTTTGGCGAAATTCATGATTTCCCCTTTTGAAAGAACGAGAGGTTGAAGGAGAAAGTTGCCCATCAATTTCAGATAATTTTCCTTTTTTTTTTTTTTTTT
>NC_056558.1:24944486-24965459 GCF_013358625.1 Macadamia integrifolia
TTTTTTTTTTTTTTTTAAGGGTTTGATGGTGTAAATGATCCAAGATGGAAGTCAGATGGCAGTGAGAGAGAGAGGTTGCCGGCGGTTATTAATGTTGAAATTGATCCGAGATTTTTGTTGCCAAAGGATTTTGAGCAGAGAGATGGCCGTGAAAACCAAGAGTGAATGAATTCGTGCATTGGGATTTCCCTTTCTATTTTTCTTATCGGTTTGGTTTGATAATCAGATGTATTGCATGTCTATTGCATTCTTTACGCTCTCAGAAATTTAAACCACTTGATTAAAAATCTCCAGGTGTCAAGTTGTGTTGCTGTGCTACAGAGAAGCCCAATCCCATTGGTCTACTCTACCTCAATTCACCATTTCAAATTTTATATAGAAGGTTTTTCGGTATCAGCTTCTTCTACCCATACTGTAGTTGAAGCACCTAAAGGAGAATTTGGTGTTTTTTAGGTTAGTTATGGAAGTAACTGTCCCTACCATCGTAAAATAAGAGTATCTAGCTTTGCCCATCCGTTTTCTGCTAAAGAGGATCTATTGAACTTATAATTCATTAGATGCTTTTTATGAATGTCAACTAAATACCGTAAGTAAGTGAATCCTGGTTGTTCAATCATTTGATAATCAGAGTCATTCTTTGATTATTATACGCTGCCTCTTATATGATGTTTCTGTGGCTAGCCCTTATATCAGATACACTTGAACAATGCATTTCTTCATGGCGACTTGGATGAACAATTTTACAAGCTTCAATCGATTTAAATGTCAGCTCCAGGTTTTGGGTGGCCCATCTGGTTAGTTTAGCTATCATTGCCGGAAGCCCAAAGGTTGTTCGGCTGTGCACTCCCCATCCACGTATCTCACACTCCCAAGGCATATTTTTTTTATTAAATATTTCATTTCTCGCATCTTTCTTTCTATCCATAGGTCGGCTTCATGCAGATAGACATTTGAATCAGATGGATTATGTTTTAGATTCTTCAAATTCGTATACAGATGACCTTAGCCAGATACGAATACCCCTAAATGGATACGAATGTGAATTGAATTTAAATTTGGTTTCGAATGCTGCTTGATCGTGTGGCTCTTTTAACATTAGGTGAAGAAATTCTCATTATCTTAGTGAGAGTTGGGAGGAGGTCCTAACTTTATCCTTAAAAAAATGGCTCCGTTTGAGAGAGAGAGAGAGAGAGAGAGAGTTGCCACCTCAACACTAGGGAATAAGACCCAAAAACATTAACGAATTGACTTCAATTCCTTCTTAAGTTGGTCCAACCAAGAGATCGATTTATATCAAATTATGGATCTAGGGAGGGGGACTCAGGAAAAAGTTAGGCACCTGTTCCACTTGGTCAAACTAAGTTTCCTATAATTCATCATTTTACATAATAATAATATTTCCTTATTAAAAAAGTAAACTAAAAAAAAATCAGGGTATCAACTAACTTTACTTAATAATAAATAGGAAAATTATCCAGTACCAACCCTAAATTTGAAAATAAGTTGAAGTAACCCCTAAAAATGAACATAATGTCTAGTAGACCCCTCACTTTTTCAAAATTATATCTAAAAAACCCATTCCGTTAGGTTTAAGGCGTTAAGTGATGATGTCATTAGGCATTTTTTTGCTAAATGGCCAATCTACCCTTATAGGTATGTTAAGTTACTATAATGCCCTTCATCCCCAATTAGTAAACCAGAGATTGGAGTATGACAATCCCAAATTGACAACTGCTGCTCTGATGAGTATAACCTTTGGTCGCTTGTGCTACTCTGCTCCGTTCACCCATGAAGACTACACGAAAGAGGAAAACCTCCATACGATGAAGCTGAGCACCTGATGAAAGCACTAACCTCTACTCGGACTTCTTCTACTCCGTTCACTTGTGAAGACTACACGAAGGAGGACAAAAGGAAAGTGGAAGCTTCTCAGTAAGATGGCGACGAAGCTTCTGCTCTGTTTACTTGCAAGGTAAAAGCCCTATACTCTACATGTTTGCAAGGTGGATTTTTTCTCTAAAATCCCTCTCTCTTTATCTATGTTTTGCTATTGTCTCTATCTTTGTGTTTAGCTTCTGCTAGGGTTTGGGTAATTGAGAATTACATCACATCTTCTGTCTCTAGGGTTTGGGTAACTGAAATTTATTGAATGTATAGTCTCTATCCAAATAGAAATCCCTCTATTGAAATCTATTCAATGAAAAACTCTCAATGCTTGCTGTGATGGAAAATTCTTAATGCTTGCTGCGATGGAAAATCCCTTTTTTTTTGGGAAATTAAACAATGCTTGATGTTCTTATTGGTATTTCACTACTGTTTCTCTATTGAATGGTATTTTACTTAACTACTGTTTCTTTGTTGAATGGTATTTCACTTCACTACTATTTCTCTGTTGAATGGTATTTTACAATCATTGATGCTTCATGTGACTATGAAGGCTCAATGATTGCTATGAAGTGATTGTGAAAGATTTTTGTGGTGTAATTTTTTTTTCTTTGAAATAATGCTCTTCTTATAATGCTGTGACTGTGAAATCTTCATCATAATGCCCTTATAATGCTGTGACTGTGAAATCTTCCTTGTAGTTTTTCATATAACTTATGTAATGTACAATGCATGTTCAAATTTTTATTATATCTTGGTTTTCCAAATTCCCATTTCTTTGAATAGATTTGTAAGAAATGGAGAAAAGATATCTAATTCACTACACTTACTATAGGAGGCATGCAGAGCTATTAGTAGAGCCAGACTTCTATTCTCACTTGGAAATGGTGTCAGATGTGTATAATACTGTTATCAGAGAGTTTACCCCTGTTGGTCATACTGTAAGCTTCAAGTTGAAGTGTATATTGCCAAATCTAGATTAAACGAATGTGGATGATGACAAGACTATTATTACTATGTTTTCTTTACATGATGATGTGGATATGATCAAGGTATGTGTGCATGATCTGCATGTAAGCAAGTACAACACTTCAGAGTATACCATTAATAGCTATTTTGGTCTAATAATAAAGAGAGAAAATATCCAAACAAGGATCAATGTGACCCCAATTCCAAGTGCTAATACCAGTAGGCCTTTGAAGAATACTGCTAGGAGAGGTGGTGCTATTGGTTATGCTTCTTCTACTGGTACTGAAAGGGAAAATGTAAGCATTGAGAATATGAATGCTATCAGAGTTGATGCAAAAGCCATTGATGGAGAAAATGTGAAAAGTGTTAGCAGGTCCAGTATCTCAGCTGGTGCAAGTGATAGTACATCTAGTGTTACTAGAGCTAAGAGTAACACAACTGCTTTTGTTAAGGGTAAGGGGAAAGAAGTTAATCAGTGCAAGCTGGTCATGTAAATTCTAATGATGATGAAGATAGTGATTATGAAGTTAATGATGACAGTGACAAAGAATATGTGGAGTCAGAGGAAGACAATGAGTCTGATGATAATGACAACTATATTCAGCCTATGGTGATGATGATGAGTTCAATATGAGATATAGTGATGCAGATGGTAACCCAGGTGTTAACAGTGATATGGATTACAACTCTGATGAGTATCATGAAGGGTATGATGAAGATTATGACAAGGATATAGATGCAAGGGTTGAGTTTGCTCTAAACTCTGTGTTTTATGATGTGTATCACTTTAGAGCTTCCCTTCAGACTTATGCTATACATGAGGGCATTGATATTTTGAGGAAAAAAAATAAAAAGACCAAGGTAACTGCTTTATGTAATGGGGATGGTTGCAACTGGATGGTACATACATCTGTTATGAAGGATAAATCCACCTTTAAGATTAAGATATTAGGTCCACCACACACTTGTAATAGTGAAACTATAAAAAGAAATAAGAATGTAACTTATAGGTGGATAGCAAAAAAACTTGTTCCAATGCTGAAATCAGAGCCAGATATGACTGAAGACTATATAGTCAATTTTACACACACATGATGGTTTAGAAGCACATCCTCTATAATGTTATAAAGCATGCAGACTGGCAAGAGGAGAGAGTGAAGAGAGCTTTGTCAGTGTATATGCCCAATTGCCTAGATATGGTCATTTGTTGAGAATGTCTAACCCTGGTACCTATTTCAAGCTACGGTCATATGAGAGACATGACTTGACCAAACCTATACAATTCAAGAGACTTTTTGTGTGCATTCAAGCTTGCAAAAAATGGATTTTTGAACGATTGTAGACCTTTTATAGGTCTAGATGGATATCATGTTAAAGGTAGGTTTGGTGGAGTCCTCTTGGCTACAGTTTCAATGGATGGCAACAATGGACAATATCCTATTGCATTTAGGGTAGTTAAGTGAAAAACAAAGTAAATTGGTCATTTTTCCTGTATTGCCTAGAAGAAGCACTTGTGGTGGAGAACTTTGACATATGCCTCACATTCATGTCAGATAAGCAGAAGGTAATAAACTTGTTTAAGAAATCTATATTTATAAGCCATTTATCTATATTCAACAAGAGAGTATTAAGTGTGAATAATCTGTTTTATAGGGGCTTGCAGATGCAATTTCTTAGATTTTTCCTTATGTTCATCATAGAAATTGTTGTAGACACTTATATAATAATTTCAAGGGCACATACCCAAGGCTGTTGTTAAAGACCCACTTTTGGAAAGCAGCTACAACATCAAATGAATTCATCTTCAAGAAAGCAATGGACAGGATACAACAATGCAATAGTGAAGCATATGATTGGTTAATGAAAAATAATAAGTCTGCCTTGTGGAGTAGATATGCTTTTGATTTTAGAGCAAAAAGTGAGCATATTACCAATAACATGATTGAGTCTTTCAATAACTGGGTAGGAGAATTAAGACACAAGCCTATTCTAACCCTAGTTGATGGGATTAGAACTAAGTTGATGAAAAGACTGGACAAAAGGCATAGAAAGGCGGTTGATATAAATGAAAATGTGACACCAAACATTCAGAAGAAGCTGGCCTTGGTTATGGAAGATGTAAGATTTTTTAAGGCTATCCCAGCAGGATATGTTGAATTTGAGGTCATTGATGGAAATTTAAGGTTTGTGGTTAATTTGACAAAAAAATACCTATTGTTGCGAGGTTTGGGATGCTACAGGAATTCCATGTAATCATGTTGCAACATCAATCAAGCATTTCAGAGGTGATGTTGAAGCTTACTGTGATCTATCTACACAGTAGATACATACAAGATGGCACATAGAGAAATAATTCACCTAGTACCAGATTTAGGGAATTTATCAGCTGCTTGTGAAGGTAATGATGTATGACATCCTCCACCATTGAAAAGGCTATCTGGTAGAATTAAGAAAAACAGAAAAAGGGAGTCTGGTGAAGAAGAACCTTCACAGCTGAGGAAAAAGGGTAATCAATTGCAGTTTGATATATGTGAAGGGTTTGGACACAATAAGATGACTTGCCAAAGAGATCCACTCAACTAAGAAAATAAACAATCTACCAACAAGAGATGTGGTTTCAAAGTATAAATATTTTAATCTCTAATTGTTATATAAGTTATAAATTTCATTAGAATAGTCTTACCAAAATTATTTTTTGTAACCTAATATGTAGAGAAAGAAAATGGACCAAGATATGGATGCAGCAACAAGCTCCCAAATGGTGATTAGATCTCAAGCTTTTCAAGTTGACCCTGTTATGGATGCCAAAGAGAAGCAGAGGGAAAGAATGGCTAGGAAGGCAGCATAGATAAAAGGCTAAAAGAGCTAATGAGAAAAGAGATGGTGGAAGTAGAAAATAGAGAACTAGCTAGTGTTATACTTTTGGTTCATGTTGGTGTGTTTTTGGATGTGATGAAGAAAAATATGTCCCCTTCCTCAGCACGGCTGAAGCGTATATGCAAACCTGAATAGAAGACTAACCCGCCACCTCGGCCTCTCCTCGTGCCAAGCAACCACCTTGGCCTCTCCTTGTGCAGACCAACCATCTTGGCCCTCCATCAAGCTGTGCTGCCACCTCAGCATCTCATCAGGCCGTGCTACCACCTTGGCCCTTCATCAGGCTGTGCTACCACCTCGGCATCTCATCAGGCCATGCTACCACCTTGGCCTCTCCTCATGCCAGCCAGTCACCTTGGCTCTACAGACTTGTCACGTCGGCTTGGTCCAGTCAAGTAAGGAACCCAGAAACGTGCACACATCTACTCCTACATTCAAGGGATGTGATCCCTGATCACGGGGGCATCCACCACACGTCATTAGAGGCATCCATCCCTCTCACGACTTGTACCTCCAAGATCAAAGGGAATATTCCCAGAACATGCCCTGATCACGGGGGCAGGACTCTATCCACTACACGTCATCAGAGGCATCCACCCCTCTCACGAATTGCACCTCCTAGATTAAAAGAGAATATTCCCAGAACATGCCCTGGAACCCAGAATATTCCCAGAATCACAGAGCCACTTCCCTCAGGGACTTTACGCCTAAACTGGACTCTCCACAAATGCCCCTCCTTCTCTCTCCATCAACAACCTATAAATACCAAGGTAAGCCTCCATCATGAGAGATGGATCACTCACTTCTTTTACTGGAAAAACTCTTTTGAGCATCTGCTGTGGAAAGATCTGACTTAGGCATCGGAGAGTCCCCTATCGGTTCAACCCGGCTCTCCCTTGTCTTTTCTTCTGTGCATGTTGGTTAAAGCACCAGGAACTACAGGGAAGATCATCCGGTCAATTTTTACCGCATCAGATTAGCACCATGATGAGGCAAAATGTGTCCCCTTCCTTAGCACAAATGAAACGTGTATGCAAACCTGAACAGAAGATTGACCCGCCACCTCGGCCTCTCCTCATGCCGAGCAGCCACCTCGGCCTCTCCTCGTGCCGAGCAACCACCTCGGCCTCTCCTCATGTAGACCAGCCACCTTGGCCCTCCATCAGGCCATGCTGCCACCTTGACATCTCATCAGGTCGTGCTACCACCTCGGCCCTCCATCAAGCCATGCTGCCACCTCGGCATCTCATCAGGCCGTGCTACCACCTCGGCCTCTTCTTGTGCCGAGCAGCCACCTCGACCTCTCCTCATGCCAACCAGTCACCTTGGCTCGACAGACCTGTCACCTCGACTTGATCGACCTGTCACCTCAGCTAGGCCTAGTCAAGTAAGGCACCCAAAAACGTGCACACATGCACTCCTACATTCAAGGGATGTGATCCTTGATCAAGAGGGAAGGACTCTATCCACTACTCGTCATCAGAGGCATCCACCCCTCTCACGACTTGCACCTCTGAGATCAAAGGGAAATATTCTTAGAACATGCCCTGGAACCCAGAATATTCCCAGAATCACAGAGCCACTTCCCTCAAGGACTCTACGCCTAAACTAGACTTTCCATAAATGCCGCTCCTTCTCTCTCCATCAACAGCTTATAAATACCAAGGTAAACCTCCATCATGAGGGATGGATCACTCACTTTTTTATTGAAAAAGCTCTCTTGAGCATCTGCTGTGGAAAGATTTGACTTAGGCATCGGAGAGTCCCCTGTCGGGTCAGCCCAGCTCTCTCCTGTCTTCTCTTCTGTGTAGGTCGGCTAAAGCACCAGGAACTGCAGGGAAGATCATCCGATCAATTTTTACCGCATTAGGATGCTATGTGTTTGACATTGGTCTTGATTATATGACCTCACTCTTTGTTGGTATTGTAATACTGTGGTTTTGTGTTTGACATTAGTCTTGATTACATGGCCATACTCTTTGATGGTATTATAGTAGTTTGGTGCAAGACTTGTTTATTTAAGTTCCAGTAAATTTTGACTCATCTTCTACCTCAATGTTGATAGTAAACAAAGCATTCCATAATTTAGACAAAATTATTCCAAATCAATCATATTTTCATTGATATTACAACTTGATATGTCCTTCATAGGCTTCTAGCAAGCTTTACCCACTCAAATACATTAAAAAGACAACAACAATAATCATTACAATCTGACCCATCACATTCAAGCTATTATTCAAAGTACGGACTTCTTCAGTCAACTTCTGTAGCCCATCCTTCATATGTTCTTCCATTTGTATAAGCTTTTCATATATTGTGGTTTCATGTGTAGTAGTTTCAGTAACGCCTTCCACTGGTAAACACCATGAAAAAAAATCACATCCTCCCATTGGAAACTCTAGATAGCAGTAGTAGAGCTTGTTCATATTTCGGATAGACTCAGAAATCCTCACTGACGCCTTCCTATTTCATCCACATCTTAAATTACGATAATTTAATGGACATTTGGAGTTGGAGTCATTATCATTGCTAAATACATGGTATGTCTGTAAAATATATGTATATATATATATATATATATATATCAAAATCAACACTACATATGAGAAGAATTAAAACTAGAATACTACACAACAATAAAGAATAAAGCTTATGGACTTAATCAATGGAGAACGTAGCTACCCTGTTCTGAAGGCAGCATGGATAAAGGCTACAAGCTCCCAAACATAGCTGCCCTTTTGATAAAATGCCCTTTTGAAAGGACCCTCAAGGGTATGAGTTCAGTTGAAGACTGTCTTTTGATGATCAAATAACTTGTTTTGAGAAGATCAGAGGTAGAATCCAGAATAAAATTAGAGCCCATTCTCTGAAAAGACCAGAGCAACAGAACCCTTTCTCTGAGAAGACCAGAGTAGCAGCTTGCATCAGCTTATTTTGAGAAGACCAGAGCAGTAGAACCCATTCTTTTCTTTGTTTGCTTATGAAGATACTCCATCAATTGAGAACACATAATATTATCTTCAATGGGGTTGGTCCTCTAGGTTGCATCCCTTCCCAAAGGGTGAAATCAAAGAAAGGTTGATGCTTAAAGCAAGTCAATGGGTTTAGAAAGTTTACAAAATCAGAAAGATCACACAACACTTACCTTCGGTTTTGGCTTACAGGCAGGAAATGGGGGTCACTCCAGTTGCTGTTAGGGCTTCTGCTAGAGCCTTCGAATCCAGTTGCTACTAGGGCTTCAAGCTACAAGCCTTCGAAGATTTATTGCTAGGCCTTCAAGCTTCGGTTGCTGCTATGCCGGAGTCACCAGATCTACTTAAATGAGCAATAACCTTCTACTGCTAATGGTATAACCTTCTACTGCTAACGGTATACTCTCCCAGCTAAGGTCGCAACTGAGTATCTGGTGAGAGAGGGCATGTAATGGTTTGGAAGAAAATGGGTTCTTTTTAGAGTTTAATTATAAGGGTAAAAGGGACATTTCTCACTTTCAATTAATGATGTTACAAATTAGGGGTGTGGTAGACATTATTTTCATTTTTAGGGGTTGCTCCAAGTTATTTTCAAATTTAAGGGTGGTACTAGATAATTTCCCTATATATTTCCTAAACAAAAAGTAACCAAAAGAAATTAGACTAGCAATAACTTTTAACCATGTAATTAAGAGAACAACCGATGTACATAAGAAAAGAGTAAAGTATTTATGGCAAATGACGAGCTATATACTAAAATGAAAGTTAGGGAAATTAAATTTTAGCCTAAGGCTAAACATAAATGAATATTCCTTTTTCTAAATAAATAATTTTAAAAAACTTGCATAATTTTTAATAATCAAATCGTCCTAATCTGATCACTTATTCACTCAGACAGATAGAACTGCACAATCGGCCTATGCTCCTATATAACCCCAAAAGAATTAGGAATTCAAATTAAAAATTAATCATGTAAATTATTTCTAACAATGCTTAAAAAAATTCATAAATGAAACAAGGAATACAATAGAGAACTCACATAAAACCTATTTCCTCTCCTTTCTCCCTTTTAATTATTACTTTAGAAGGAGAGTTTGAGTCAGTAATGACAATGTGAGAAGATGTGAGAGTAAATGAACTCGTTCACTTCTCACCACCATTCTTATGCTGGTCGCCCTCCTTAATGTGAAGATGAATTCAACAAATTGTTGGAGTTCAACGCAAAAGCAATTATTCCTACATCGGATATGAATAGCCTGATATAAGTCTTTATAGGGGGGACTTGGGCATCTTAGTTCTACCTGAGTCCAAACAAGTGATTTCAAAGTCAGGCATGGTGACTCTAGATATCGTTTTATGTGAGAGCATAGGAAGGAAACCCCTCTCCAACATCATGTGGAACATTTCCCCTAAAATTAATCTCTTTTAATTGGTTTTTTGGTAAAAGAAAACTCGTTTTCTTAATTAATTACAAAGAGAACAAGCTATGCTTAAGTTTTAGTAATATATATATCTCTCCTGTCTTTTTACTTCCAAAATTTAAATTTGTAATATCCAACTTTTTAACATATGCCTTCTTCTCTACCAAATATATTATTGAACTTCATATCCAATTTATACTTTATTCTGAGCCCAGACCAATTTCAATCTAATGAAACAAAAGCCCTTTATAAACAGGGTCAGACAGTTTGGGAGGGTTACAGAAGATGGACTCATCAAGGTTTGCCCTTGAAGATTGGGCCCATATACAATGGAAATCCAACTAGGCTCAAGTTAAGGTAGCATAAAAGGATTTTAAATCCTCTCCAAAGTGATATATCCATAAGTTCATCTGATCTGATTTAGTTTGAAAAGAGCTTATTAAAACACAAAATCCAGTTAATTTCTGGTTCTTGTTTCAAACTATGGTCAGAGGCTCCTAACATAGGCCAACCAACAGTTTTTTGAAAACACAGAACCAATCAGTGGTTAAACCAGAGCCAAAGAACTAATCAACAACTAAAAAACCATGGGCGCAACCAAATTTTATAAAAAAAACCATTTTTTTTCAAAGGATTCATATTCTCATATATTGCTAGTTCAGATTCCTAATCACCATAGAGTAGTGTATCACCATATAAAATGAGTTGTTTTTTTTTCTTGTTCTCATAAGCAATTGTTCTCGATTCTGCAATCTGTAGCTTGGTTGCTCTTGTACTACTTGAGCTTCTAGTCTTTTTGGTCTCAAAAACCATAACCTCAGAAGTACCCAATGAGAGGAGGGTTGAATAGGTTGTAATATCAAAACATATGATGCTATTTAGATGAGCGGTTTCAACTGATTTGAGAGTATAAGTTACAAGAAAATAGTTTGAGGTGGTGTAACCATGTTTAACAAAGACCTTTAGATGATCCAGTAAGGAAGAGCGGTTTGATTCAAATTGAAATAACTCAAAGAGTCAGGACCAAACCTAAAATGACCCAAGAAGTAGTAAGGAAAAATATGCATAACTTAGGCCTTGTATTAAGAATGTATTCAAATAGAATTGATCGGAGGACAAGGATCTATATAGCGTACCCCATTTAGTTGGAATAAGACTGAATTATTATTATCAATTTCAAATTTTATCATTTTCTCTCTCTCACTAATCATGTTCACATAACATAATTTTTTTAGATATAAAGGTGGCTTTCCAGTAGTAGTCATGTTTGTAACCCATGATAGGGGAATCCCATCATAGTCAACAAATGAAATGGTAGAGATTATCTAAGCAAGTTACAAAGATTCCTTTGAATGTTGAGAGAATAGAAAAAGCCTAAAACTCTTAAAAGGAAAAACTCGTTTCCAACCTCCAGCCCATAAATTTATAATGGCAATCCATCTTATTTTGCCACATGAAATGATGACATGGTAATTTCAACTATTGGATAGTTAGTGCATGTCTTGGATTAGTCATAAGTCAAATTTCAAAGTGTAATTTCATCAAACTCCTTCTTGTATATTGTGGCGTGCATCCTAATGTATGTCCATGCATGCTTATGCTCCTCCAACTTTTACTATGCACTCTTCCATATTCCTTATTTTTAAACCTATTTTTTTCGATTTGGAAAATTCTTTTGGACTTTCATAACAAAATAAAATAAAATAAAAAATTATTTATATTGAAATATTTTCATGCGAACACAAAACTTGGTGTCTGTCTCTCCATAAAATTTAGACAACAACGTATTCACAAGGTGATAGTTATATGGGCCGTTTTGATAAGTTTTGCTTGAAAAATATCATAAAAGCCTTTTTTTTATTAATGAGTGTCAAAGGGTAGAAGTCTGGAAGCTTACATGGCATTTTTTTTCCCCTTAAGGTCCGCAAAGTGACATATTAAAAGTGAATGGTGAATCTTCACGTATGTGAATGTACGTGAACGTCGCTGGTTCATGGATATGACATATATTAAATGAGGAGAGAGAAAATAGATGCCATATCCACAGACCAGGGGTGTTCACGTACATTCATATACGTGAAGATTCACCGGACTCTATTAAAAAGAATGAATGAAATATAAGAAAAACCCCAAAAGGACTAAAGCACACCAAAAAGTCGATTCCATACTCCATCTTCGGTATTTCTATCTGCAGAGAAGGAAATCAAAACAAAATTCAAACCAACACAACTCAAGATTCACAAGAATCAGAATCTTGGTTTCTCCATAGCATCCCATTCTATATCATTAACAGAGAATCTTGGAGGAGCCATCCACACTGTTGAGGATCTAATCGCAGTTTCATGTTTACCAGTCCATCCGCTATTGTATTAACTTCACGGTAGCAATGATCGATGCACCATTGAATTCTATTTAAATAGCTCACCACTGACAACCACCTTTGTCTAAAATTCCATGGGAGAGAATTTTGCACAATACAATGCATCACACCATTTGCTTTCAAATCACACTCCACTTCTAACGAAATTCGATCTAAGAGCTTGGCTATGTTAATCGCTTCAAAAAAACCAACAAACTCTGTTCCAAAGTTGGAAGAGATACCCTTTTTTTTTTTTGGGGTAAAAGAAGAGATACCTTTAGAGGAGAACAACGCATTGGATATACAGTATGATTACAAAGAATGCCCCTAGATTCTACATAACCCGGATCGCCTAACGAGCACCCATCAATGTTAATTTTACAGCATCAATCCCACAGGCGGTCTAGCCCAATATAGCTCTTTGATGTGCTTTTGTCTAGAACTTGAACGCACGAAATGCAAAGCTTACATGGCATTGAATCCACAAATCAAATGTCAAACTAATTAGCCATTCCTAGCCCTCAAATTTTAGTGCCTTGTACATGGGCTTGTAAATAGTATTGTCGTCCATGGGGATGGGCCTTGTAGTCATGTTGGTAGCCAATGACGGAAAATGTTGTTTTACCTACGTATTTTTAGGGAAAAGATCACTATTTGCCTGGTCGCATGTCTTTACACCTAGACAGAGCGGGTGGCGAAAGGTCACCCTGCCCCCTGATTGCATTCACGTGCACCTCCTTTGGTTAGTCCCTATATTGGTACAATAGCCACATAATCAGATGAGATCCCCAACCCACAATTTTATTAAAAGGGTGATAAGGTTTGCTGCCAGACTGAGTGGCTCCTACACTAATTTGGGGCCACAGAGAACTCGTGTGGGAGCATCCGATAGAATTTTTCATCTCATGGGGCCGAGGTGGGGCATAGATTATTGGAAAAATTACATGATTACCCATTTTTTGGTTTCTCTTTACAAAATTATCCACAAAAAGTTTTGGTTAACAAAAATACCCAAAATTAGGTTTGAGTTTACAAAATTATCCACCCAAAGTTTTAACTAACAAAAATACCCAAAATCAGGTTTGTGTTTACAAAACTACCCAAAATAGTGATTCTTCATTTTCCACATATAATCATGTATTTTTTTTGAGAAAATTACATGATTGCCCACTTTTGGGTTTCCCTTTACAAAATTACCCACAAAAAGTTTTGATTCACAAGAATACCCAAAATTGGGTTTGGGTTTACAAAACTACCCACCCAAAGTTTCAGTTAACAAAAATACCCAAAATCAGGTTTAGGTTTACAAAACTACCCAAAATAGTGAGTCTTCATCTTCCACATATAATCATGTATTTTTTTAGTACTGAAACTTTGTGTGGGTAGTTTTGTAAACCCAAACTCAATTTTGGGTATTTTTGTTAATTTAAACTTTTAGTGGGTAATTTTGTAGAGGAAAATCTAAATTTGGATATTTTTGTTAACTGAAACTTTTAATAGATAATTTTGTGAAGGGAAACCCATAAATGGATAATCAAGTAATTTTTCCTATTTTTTTATGACTAAAACTTTGAGTGGATAGTTTTGTAAACCCAAACTCAATTTTAGGTATTTTTGTTAACTTAAACTTTAAGTGGGTAATTTTGTAAAAGGAAACCTAATTTTGAATATTTTTGTTAATTAAAATTTTTTATGGGTAAATTTGTAAAAAGAAACCCAGAAGTGATGATCTGTAATTTTTCCTAGATGATTTCACCTTTTTTCTATTTTAGGAGCAGACACCACTAATCACTTAGCCTTGCAGATTTTTTTCTACAAAATAAATAAAATTATTCCTACGGAGGAGATTGACCCCTACACTCAGATATGTGAGATAAAAAGATGAACTCACCCCTAATAAAATCGAAAATAATACCTCCATTACTTCTTTGCGCACACTTATTAATTCCGTACACTCTTCTACCAAAAAAATTCCGTACACTCCCATGAGCCACACTCTCCCATAGAAAAATTTCCCTCTCACCCATCACTCGAAAAGACTATTCAAGAGTTAATAAAAGTGTTTAATGTGAGCATGATTGCGCAGCAATTTTTATGGGATATTAAAAGTTCAAACAAAACCATTGCAGAATGTAGACACTAATGGCCATTTGTAAGAACATAATGAGAGAAACATTGGGGTGCGTAGCTGGGCTGGACCCACCATTCACTAACTCCCCCTCACAAGGCTCCAAAAGTGACCTGATTGGGTGACTATGACTTTCCCCCTGTCCACAAATTCCCCATTCCCTACCCTCTTTTTTTTTTTTTCTTTTTGGCCCTTTTCAGAGAAACACTTTCTTCCTAATTTCTTTTCAACTCTCCAACAGAAGAAACCAGATACAATGTTCTTCATCAGCACTTCACTTCTAGTTATGTCCCAAAAAGTTTGGTCGGAGCATCCACTATAATCACCAAAATAAATTGAAATTTTCTTTAAATTTACTATAAAATATATTTCTGATTTCTTTAATAAAATAATTTTTTATCTCTATTTTCTACAGTTTTTTGAAAATACCCAGATTAACCTCTACATATTTTAACTAGTTTTCATTTCACCTTTAAAATTTAAATCTACCTCCTAACTCCTAAGTACAAATTTAGATGATCTAATTAGAAATTATCTAATTATTAGTGATATTATCTCTGTAATATTATATTTAATTAGAAAAAAAGACTAAATATTTCATTGGTATACCTAGATTTGTCTCCCTCTCTCTCTCTCTCTCTCTCTCTCTCATCTTTCCTTTAGAAAAGTCGTCTATGCCCCTCTTATCCTAGCCCTTTAATTGGTTGAGCCGCTAGTTTCAAAAAAATTGTGAGTATACTTGTCCCTCTCTCATTTAGTTATTAGTTTGATGTTGCATTCTATCAATCCAAAATGTATAAAGCTCCAATTGAATAGAAGTTTTTAACACAACACCTCTTGGACAAACATGTTATCTGTTTCTTGACATGTTGATAATGGGAAAAGGTTGGACACACAGTCAGGGTGCCTAACATGTGTCATTCTTTCTCTTTTTCTAGAAAAAACCCCCTTATCCCCCGTTAACTTACAAAAAATTGGATGCATGCCCAACCCTCTTCCATAGATTGTATATGATTTGATCATTCTAGTTGTTAGATAGAAATTAGCATTCCTTAGGTAGCCACCTAACAGAGTTTAGGTGTATTTCTATCATATGGCTAGTTAATTATGTCTGAAATTTGATTAACAACTCAAACATTTCAACTCATATCATATAGGTACATTTTCCTCTCTTCAAGTAATATCTTCCACTCGAAAAAAAATATCTTCACCAAATCTCTTTAAAATCTATTTTTTTTTAGTGCCCTTTGTATTTAAGAAACATGTTTATGATGTTTCCCGTTATCTATCTAAGATTACTAATTCAACAAATATTTCACAACATCAAGATTTACTTATTGACTTGAGAGAGAAAGAGAGTCTAGCATAATTTTTTTAATTATTTAATATAATTTATGGACTCATTAAAGCTTCTTGTCTCACAGGGAGGGAGAGAGAGAGGATTAGAATCCCATAAAATAGGGAAGCATCAGGACAACGTGGGAAGAGGATATCATTTTAAAGTAGAAGAACTCCAAGTACTTAAATTGGATCCAAAAGATATACGGCTTTGAGGGTCCCTCCCTTGCATGTATGGAGATTCCTTTGGTCTTTCTAATCCCAACCTCCTCTCTTTTTCTTATTACTTCTCCTAGTCTCACCGAATCTGATGCATTGAATGTGGGAACTGAACTGGAGGCAACAGATTATTATATCTTCTCTTCTTATGAAAAAATATTTTAAAAATTAAAAAAAAAAAAAAAAAAAAAAAAATGATCCAAAGAATATTCTCCTCTCCTTACATTCCTGATAATCAATTCTCACTTATCAAATAAAACCCTCAAAACCCATCTCTCACATTTCTCAAGAAACCACTCAGATCACTACTTCATCAAAACATAGTATGGTTGGGTTGAATTTATAAGCTTAGATTGCCCACTTTCCATTCACAGTCAATTACTTGTTTAACCAATCCTCCTCCTTAATAATAAGAATAGGGTCATCTATCACTATCATATCCTTTACCAATCAAGTAGATAGCAACTCTATCCATCTCAATGAAGTCAAAAAAAAAAAAAAAAATTCAAGTGACCATTACATCTCCTCCACTTGGGATATGGGGTTACCACACCTTTTCCATTCTTGTCGACATGGTTTTATAAGCGACAAATGTTTAGCCAACCCCACATAAAGTAGTAATCTAAGGCATTTGGGAATGCATATAAATGGAAAATTAATACATTTATAAGGTTAGGGACTAAGATAGCTACATATATTCCTATATAAGTTGAACTTGGTTATATTATGTTAATTAATAAGGCACGGCCACGTTGACATGGCCAAAGATATTGAACTCAGTTATACTATTTTATTTTTTTTCTATGATGATGACAATTCAAAAGTTCCGTAATTCTGAATTTAAAACTTTGAATGATGTCCATAATTAAGGTTTTGATTTGTCATTTTTTATGTTAAGCTAAAAGAAAATGACAGATATTGGTATTTAATTCTAATTATTAGTTCAACGTCAACTCAAACTTATCTAGCCTAACCAAGAAAGGAATTTTGGAGTAGGTATCATGTCAAAATGCAAAGAAAACAATATTCCACTATTTTTTTAAAGTGTTCTCAATTTGATCACCCTTTTGTTTCACGATGTTTTGGCTTAAAGTAAGTGTTGGCATACTTGATGTTGCACAAAACAACGGCATTTTTTTGTCAAATGTCTTATTTTATCTATCTCAACGTTTATAAATTAATGAAAGTTCCTTTTATCACCAAGAAAAAAAAAAATGTAAAGAACAAAAAAAGAAGCTAAAAGGGCATTTACACCCACTACAAGAAATGTCCTCTAGTAGCGATTTGGGTAGGTTCACGGTTATATGCTGGAAAGGTTTTACGCATATAGTCCCATTCGATTGAAAACCGATCTCCTTCTATTTGGACCATTGCTAGTTTGTATAGTACTAACACCTAGCAATTACCAAGAGAACAAGAGAAGAAGGAGAGTGAACCGAGGCTACTAGTTCACCAAAACATGAACTGTAGTCTCCCTTGCTTTCTTATTTATAATTACTAATTACAAGGCATTAAAGGAAAATAGAGAATAGGAAACCATCCTAATTAGGAAATAAGGGGAAATAGGAAAAAAAAAAAAAACAGATAAGAATAATCTCTCCTAATTCTAAAAATAAGCCACGTGACGTGTGAGTCAAAAGAGGCATCTAAGTAATGTCACCCCACATGAGACCATTGTACCCCCATGGTACAAAGGGTCCATTCTTCAACAACATTTATAATATAAGTATCACATCTAATTCTACCTTTGATTTAGGTTGGAAAGCAGTAGTAAAGTATATGAAAAATGAAAACTATATAAATAGGGAGGGATTGAATTTGAGCGTTACCTTTCCAAGTTGTCTACATACCCTTACTAGGGATTAGATCGCAATGCAGTTCAAGGGATATGAAAAGTGTGGAGAAGTAGACCGAACTCAAATAACAAACTGTTTACGTACCCTCAATAGGAATCAATTCATAACATAGTTCCAAATGGATAATTTATTATCTTTGAATAGTCATTCTTAGAAAATGGAATCTAGTAGGAATTTTTGGGGTTCAGAAGGTTAACCCACATATTTAGGTCGAAGAGAATTAAATACAACTAATTGGACGTCAAATGAAATCCCATAGAAGAAGATTCTATTTCGAGGGCCTAGATTGCCAGAAAGAATCTGTCGAGCTAATGTGCCCCACCTCCCTAGGGGTTAAGGCACAACAGGGGGCATCATCATTTTTTTAATATTATTCACATAAAAAATTCTATTACAACGGCATGAAAGGGTATTTAAAAAAAAAAAATTATAAAAAAGAAGATTTAACTAATTGATTAAATAAATGAAATAGAGGAGGAGAGAGAAAATTACCTCTTTGGCACCAAAAGGGGTTGGAGACTCAGACACCGTTTGATAATGTTTCTGCCGTTTCTATGTCCAAAAACAACAGAAACAAAATTTCACATTTTTGGAAATAGAAACGGATTTTTGGGTGTTTGATAAATCTATTTTTTGGATCGATTTGTGCACACATTGTTGTTTGATAACTTGCCCCTTACTTTTGAGTTTCGAAAATTCCATTACTTTTGAGCTTGAGAAGAGTCACGTTTCTCACTTTTGGGTTTTTTTATAAGGCACAAATCCAAAATTTGTTGCATTCACTTGTTTCTAGAAACTTGTTTCGTCACAGCTGTTTCTTGTAACATAAATTTTCATAAATTCCTATTTATGTTTCTAAGAATGGGTGGAACGAAACAAGATTATTTGACGCTTTTTACCTCGTTTCTTCTTTTCTAGGAACAGGAAAACGCAGAAATGCATTTTTAGGAATGTTGTCAAACGATGCCTCAGTTTTGCAAAGTTTCAATGCTCCCCTTGAAGTTTTGCAAAGTTTCAATGCTACTCTTGAATTCTCAATGAATTTTCGAATCCAATGGTGTTTTATTCTTTTTCCCACTTTTACAACAATTTTTCAGAATAATTCCTTTTTTTTTTTTTTTTTTTTCCTTTTTTTGCCTCTGGATTTTCCAAAATTCCAATCCCCTTTTTCTTCGTTTGGCTGGGAGGTATTTATAGGCATAATCATGTGCCAGTGTGTGCATCAATGCGCTTCCTTTTCTTATAAAATTTCAATAGTGATATTTGGAGACCAATCGTAATTTCTGCCATTAACACAACCAAATATGTGCTCAAAGCAGGAGAATCGCAAAGTAGGTGTAAAACAAGGTTAGGTTAGGCCAGGTTTCTTAAAATCCTAACTCAACCCTAGGTCCTCAAAATTCAACCTAGGCTCAACTCAACCCTGTGGGTTCATGCCAACCCAACTTGACCCTAATTTGACCCTATTAGGGCCGAGTTGGGTTGGATCGGGATGGGCTAGGCTGGGCTGACCCTAGCTGTTGCAATGGTTGGATTAACCTTGATTGGCTTGTTTATGTCATATTAAAAAATTATAGAAAAATAAAATACCAATAAGAACCCTAAATTCTAATATAAAATTTCAAGATTTAATTTCTGGTCGAATTGGGCCTCAACTCGAGCCCAACCCAACCATGACCCAGGGTTAGGGTTTTTCAACCCTAACTTGCCCTCAAAATCAGAAAACTTGACCCAATTAAATCCATTTGAAGTTGAAGGCGGGTTCAGATTATTAAAGGCCAAACTTTCACCACTACCACAAAGCATCTGATGAAATATTGACCAAATGGCCTCGTCTTCGAACTATAGATTAAACACTAGTGAAATATTGACCGAATGGCCTCATCTTCTCACTTTAGCTTAATGGGAAGACGAGGCCATTGATGTCAGCTGTGGGGACTTTTGATTGGACTGCAAAAAATAGTAAAGGCAGAATGGGAGGTACAAGTTATTTGGATGGACTGGAACGCTTACTGCATTCTCACAATATTTTGGTTTGGTCATGGGCAACCCAGTATCTTAGACTTGAATTGGAACATTGACTTCTAAAGCTCATTTTTTGAGTACATACTAATGATCCTGTAATTAATATGGTGAAACATGTAACCTATAGGGCCCCGTTAGGTAAAACTAGGCTCCATAACACTATATAATATGTCTGTTTTCTTTGTTTGTTTTCAAAAAAAAAAAAAAAAAAAAAAAAAAAAAAAAAAACTCATCTATCCCCAAAACTTTAAAAAGTTTGAATCGGAATAGCACCCTAAATGCCAAGTCAACAACGAGTATGACGGCTGGAATTGAGGAAAAGTGAACAATACCTTCTTCAGCATCGATTGGAAGATTTTTAAGGATGATAAAATTTCAGTGTCTACTGACATACCCATTTCAGCTTAGCTCCACTTAATTTTGTTAGTCATATAGTGACATTGATCCTTTGTTACGTCCTACAAATATTCATAACATATTAATTAGATTTAAGAGTTTACTAGAACAAAAATAGATATAAGAGTTGAAACAGTGAGACAATTTTTCTAATGGATTTCTTAGAGATAGGGATATAAACATTTTTAGCACAACATCTGGAAAAAAAAAAATAATAATAATAAAATAAAAAATTATTTTGAACATTATCAGCTGCAGCCTGCAGGTCCCCATTAGTGAGATTTTCAGGTATCTCATCAATTTCTGAGCCTAGAGTCTCCACTGACTCTTTTAAGACATCATTTCTCTGTATACAAGTTCAGGTTTCTTTGTGACACCTCATGATGATTCTTATAGATTTTTGATAGCCAAGAGAAGAAAAAAAAAAAAAAAAAACAAAGAAAAGAAATGAAATAATAAGAAAATATAATATATATATATATATATTTATTTATATATGTTTGGTTATCATTAAAAGAAAACATGT
>NC_056558.1:24965731-25006449 GCF_013358625.1 Macadamia integrifolia
AACAAAAGAAAACTTTATAATTTCCAAAAGAAATTTTGAAATTCAAAAACTGAATCTTTTCTTGAATCAGGACATGCCAAGTTAAAAAGAAATTCTTAAACCAAGAAAAAAGTGTTTTGTTTCTTTTTTCTCTTGGCTAATAAAACACAGTAAAGGCATTTATGAATTTCTCGAACAAGTTATCATCATTTTAATTTTAATTTGAGTAGCTTGTTTCTTTTTAGATTGTGCTCTCATTCTTAAAAAGCAACTCGAAGGAGACTCCTGCTATGTTTAGGAGGGATAAATGTATCCAGCCTTATACCTTACTTCACAGAAGAGATTATTTTCAAATTTCAAACCTATGACAAAATATTGCAAATGTATGCTAAGCTTTCTCATTCTGAAATCAATAATAGATTCTGATAAATTCTCAGTAATGGTAGTAGAAATGTGGGTGAAGATATGCTCTTGGTTGAGCGAATTAGACTCCACCTGGATAGAGATGAGAGACGGTAATTAGGGACAAATATATAAAATAAAAGAAGAACACTGCATGGCCTCATGGCCCCTGCACCCAAACACAAAGGAAAACGAAATGGTGACTCTGCCCAGTGAAATACAAAATATCCACACCTATTAATGTCTCAACTTTGTGCTCCTCCTCATTGACATTGTGCGAGTGCAGGAACCATGCTACCAAGCAATGTTCTTTTCTCATATATATATATATATATATATAATTGGTGTGGGAATGGACACTGTTTAGGTATTTTTCTCATGATGTTACTGTGAGGGTGTGAAAGGAATCTCCAATAACGCATCATAGAAACACAGAAAATGACATCATCGACAAAGAACCCACATGGTGAGAGGAATGAAAAGACAATGGAAAATCAATATGAGAGGTAGATTGTCCAGTGGCATCGTGTGAGTAACTTTTTCCCTTCCAAATAATTGAATGGTTACTTTGATAATTAAAATCAATTTTAGGTAATGTTGTGGTGTTCCAAAATTTTGCCCTTTGGTCCCACACCTCTACAAAATTTGGCTTCTCTTAACATGCTAACTAGGAAGGGTGTCAAAACAAAATCGAAATCGTTAAATAATTTAATTAATAATTTTGGTTTTAATACCTTAATGGAATCAAATCATTGACATGGAAATTGAACCATTTTAATAACGTTACCTACCTAGCACATATTAGCTAGGTCTAGGGGTGAAACAGGATCATGTTGGGCCGAGTTTCTTAAAATCCTAGGTCCTCAATATTCAACTCATGCCCAACCTAACCCTGTCAGGTTCTTGTTCATGCCTAATCCTGTTGGGTTCATATCAATAACCAATCCAACCCGATCCTAATTGACTCTATCAGGGCCAAGTTGGGTTGGGTTAGATCAGGCTGGGTAGGGTTTTATTGACTTTGACTTCTACAATGGTTGGATTAATCTTGATAGATCTATTTTTGTCCTTCATATCTTACACATTAAAAAATTAAAAAATAATAAAATACCAATAGAATTTTTAAATTTTAATATAAAAATTCAAGGTTAAATTTTGAGTTGAGTTGGCCGAGTTGAGGCCTCAACCCTAACCCGTCCTTAGATTAAAAAAACTTTTCCCAACCCCTGTTCAGTGAGCCAGGGCGGGTCAGATTGCAAGGGCAAAACTTTCTCCCCTTGCTTAGCTAGGTCTGTGCAGGAAATCTATCTATTTGGAGATATACTAAACAAAAGCCCTTCAAGTTTGAGTTGGTTTGGCTGTGCTTTATGAGTACGCTTTAGAGGATTGAGTGTTTGGGGTTTGATGGTACGATACAATGAGATGAGGATGAGAGGGTGATGATAGTGATAGTGATGGTGATGGTGATGGTGGTGATGGAGATCAAGTGGGACCTACCTATTTACGGCTGGTTGTGTCTTTTTCGGCCCAACTACGCATGCTCCCAATTGTAATCCAATCTATTCTGACTAACTTAAGTATAAGATGCCGTGTGTGTCACCGTTTTTGTCTTCTCTGTTCGTATCAAAATTGTATATGAAATATGAATCCTTCCCTCTCTAACTGTACTGTACGTTGCGTTTAGCAAAGAGCTTCTTATTCCAAAAATGCCCCTGGTATGACCCTGTTATTTACATTACCTAGCTAGTGCCTGCACTTATAATTGATAATGATCGTTCCTTTTGTTGTCTTTGAATGAAGAGATGAGGTAGTTAAGAGTTTACATCCTCTCCAGCGAGCAATGAGGTATGATGAACTTTAAACAGCTGACAATATCTGGACATGCACTGTAAGAGATTCTTAGTCACCCGATGCTCATTGCATTGATACACCGATTGTTGACGATTTTCACACTAATATAACAACTCTAATTCATCTTATTTAATTATAGTTATTAATCTCTAGAGACAATCACCACTGGCTTGTGATGAGATAGTGATTTAGAAGTGGGGCTTCAGTCTTTGTTCATCATTATTTCAACCAAAGGTGCCCTACCCTTCTCCAATTGTCTCATGAGTTAAAATTGTTAACCTTAAGTCCTCTAACTCAAGCTGGTCAAAGTAAAGACAATAATATAAAGGTGTTGGGAGTTTATTTTCACATCTATTACTAATTAGTCTATAATTCCTTTATACACTCAAGAGACTTTTTATCCATTAGTTTGAATTTTTACTATCATGTGTGAGGGCACGTTGGGATTTTAATTTCACAACGGCTACTAATTAGCTTGCAACCCCTTTATTCACTTCAGAGTCCTTCTACTTATATGGTGACAAAATATATATTTTCCATTTCAATAAAAAAGGATTTTAAGTTGAAAATAGAATAAAAAATCAAATCGGTCAGTGTCTCATCCTCTGATTCATGATTCTTATAACCTTGGTTGCAACCTTCTTTTGATTTTCTATTGTCCTCTCTCAAAAGTTTTTGAAACAAAGATAAAAGTAGATTTTTAAAATAATTTGAAAGTAACTTATTATTATGTCATCCGTAAGTATTATCATTGTCTTGCATGCTTTTAAAGTCTATAAGTGAAAATAACACGATTTTACTCTCACTAAAAAAGCATGTATATTAGAAGGATGAAAAAGTTACATTATTTCTTTATCAACTTTGATAACAACAATAATTTTCCTTTAAGTTTATAGGTTTCTAAATCAAGGCAATAAGATACCCTCAAGTGCCCTTGTATTCTCTACAATCATTTTGCCAAACCATCTTTTCAAGATACTTGAACTGAGACTTTCCCTCTAAAGATTTTTTTTTTTTTTTTTTTTTTTTTTTGGGCAAGACTCACAAAGATGTCGAACAAAGGCCACGGGAGGGGCCAACAAAGGATCACTAGACGATACTTAGTGCTAACTGCTAACCTACTTATTATTTCCTCTAAAAATGTTAACTTCAGAGATTGAAAATATTGGTTTGCATCACTAGAATATTTGTTCATGAAAATACACATAGTCTAACTCAACAAATGGAATTTATGTTCAGAAATCAAGGCAACAATAGAATGCGTGCTGTATGCTTAACATATGTGTTAAGTTTGTCTCGAATTCTTGACCCGTTTTGAAGATTGACCCGATCCGACATATTTTGGTGGCGACCTGAATGAGAATTTTTCTGAGATCGGCCCAAGCCCGGAGCCCATCACTGATCTCGTATGGGGGTGCGGTATGGTTCGACTGGATCAACCGTGACCCGATGGGTCGAACCGCCATTTGGAGTATATATATAATGTACTGTTGCTTGTTGAGAGTCATTGTATTCTAGGATTTTCACGAAGCCAGGGTTTCAGGACGAGTTCTTCCTCGCCGCTGCTAGCGTGTAATCCTTCTTCTGCATAGTGAATCATCTTCTTCTTCACCCGAGGACGTAACACACCACCCTGGTGTGTGAACCTCGTTAAATCTCTGTGTCGTACGGATCTATTGTCTCTCTTTATTCGTGTTTCTTGGTGTTTGATCTAACAATATGCAAGTTGAATGCAATAATTTAGAAGAGGAAACTCTCCTCAAACTCCTTGAAAGAAATAAGAATGTCTGAGGATGACGCACAAAGCTTGACTTGTATTAGTTTTGTCTTTCTAACCGATCTAATTTGCATTTATGTGTTTCGCACTTAATCAACAATGGGATTGCTTTTTCAGATGCCTCCTTACCTCTAATGTGGATAGAATATTCATTGGGTAGTAATAATTATTCTTGAACTCAAGAACCGATTCCTCTAGAAAGCTGTGATGGGGGTCACCATTGCTTAAAGTCAAACTACCACAAGTGGTCGAGCCCACCAATATAAAACTTTGGGTGTGGATGGTGTTGGGATGGATAGGGGAACAGTGAAGGGTAGTTCCGACCATTCATCAAATAGAGAGCATGGAAGATAATGATGATAGTTAGATAAGGATTTTTTTAGATTAAGATCTTTTAGTCTCAAGGGTGCTGGAGAGCGACCAGTGAGGTTTTTATTTCTAGTCTCTCCTATGGTTTTCTTTCTTCTGTTTTCTCTCTTGCACCGCCATTGTGTTGGAGAGGATCTAGATTCGATTTTCCTTCATCATAGGTGGAGGTAAACTTTACTCCTAAACTTTATAATCTAACTTAAATCAAGATTTTCAAAATGTCTCAACCTAATTTAATATTTGTTTTTGTTGCACATTTGATGTATCAGATGAACTTCATCACTAATTTATATTTTATTAACATTGCTAAGAAAAATTATTAATTTAATCAAATTGTTGTATAATGAGGTCGGTTGAATCAAAACACCTTGGAATTCAAAATAGTAACATGATTTAATAAGATGGGATTAATTAATTCAATAAATAATGGGTCATATGATTGAAATTGATACAAAAAATTAATATTTGCCATCATAAGGCATCCTATCTATCCAACGGCTGAAATTGATCAGAACAATAATCCATGTGGCCAAATCATATGGACCCCATAAGAAAAAAAAATATATATATTTATTTTATTAAAGTTAACAGGACCACAAAAATTTATTATTGTATATGTATATGATAGTCTCAGTGGCAGTTGTTCTTAAACTAGGTGTTATATAACTTGTTAATGCTAGAAATGGAACCAATAATAGAGGGTCATCAGATTCACACGAGAGACACAATGGTAATAGAGATTTAGGATCCTAGTTAACTCAGTGACTCAGCAAAATTAGTTCTGATCAATGACCTTATAGGACTTTTTTTTTTTCTTTTCTTTTGAGGGGGTAGAACCTTATAAGAATTCAATCAATCAATCCATGACATGTGCCAGATAAGGCATTTTGGCATAGTACAGAACAAATGGAAAGGAGGGCTTGAAAAGGACTAGTTTCTCAAGGAAAACTTTTAAAACAATCACCTGTCAAAAACTAGAGCACAATCACTTGAGAGATGACAGCCTCGCTTCCAAGAGAAAAGGAACTAAAGAAGAATCAATATTAAATTAATTAATTAATTAATAATTGTAATTCTTTGTTATTGTGAAATAATGAATATTTTAAAAATAAATAAAAATGGGTTTTCCTCTTATTTTATTCTGCTTTTACCCTAGTAGGGGGTTCAGATTCTCCACTACCCCATGTTACCCTAGCAAATGTGATAGGATTGTTAGGAGACCACAAACAGGTATAAGACAAAAAAAGGGCATGCCCAAAGATAAACTAATATAAAACTATAAAATAAGACCCTGAGGCATGTGGGTTTGTGTGGTTTGGATTTCCCCGGATGAGAACTGGGGCCTTGGGGACTGGCTGAAGCTTAGGATTTTTTAATTACTTTGGGACAGGTATGCTATGGTCTGTTGGCTTTTTGAGGAAAGCGATATGTGGGAAGTTTCCTTTTCACCCCTTATCTCTCTCTCTCTCTCTCTCTCTCTTAACTTTTGAAATTACAACAGGAGATATGTAAATCTTATCTTAATTGCTTCTTATTACTCTACATGTAGAGTCTTCTACAACTAAATCATGATTCCTGATGTGGGTTTTCATTGACAACTTGGTTTTTTGTTTTCTTCTTTCATGGACTAACCAATAAACTAATGGGAACTGATTTGGTGGTGTCTTATAAAGATTTTATAACCAAATCTGGAGATGGGTCTGGAAGTATTTTCTTAATTACTAAAATCAAATGGGTACCTTTCAATTTTATCCCAAAGAGAGAGAGGGGGTGGGGGGTTCTCATCTTAGTAAGTTTTATAGTTTTGCCAACTTCAATCTGGGGTTGGGTTTTTAAAAGGTTATTTACCCTTTCTGAAGAAAATTCAATTTAGACAGCTGAGTCTGAGGTTGTTATTTAAACAAAAGGGAAAAAATCTGAAATTCATGTGCTTATTTAATATTTTATCACAGAACTGGATATGGGTTATGAAGTACAGTTAGAATTATCCAATGGGTATCTTTAATTTCCAATTAAAAAAAAAAAGGAGCAAGACAGTTTGATCTTGTTTTGATGGAGAAGCCCCAGCTTCCAACCTTTCGTATCGAGATGTTCTGAAAGAGCTGTCTGGAATATCTTGTTCACAGGCTTACCTGGGCTTACGTAGAGGAGTGAGAATTGTATTTATTTTTTGTTTGCTTTTCTTTTGGGTCCCCTTCTTCTTGATCTTCCTCCCCAAGTACAATACAATACCATACTATTAACAATACACCCACACACAGACACACTCATACTATAAGCTTCTCCACCTTTTCTTGTTTCCTTCACAGCCTGTTAAGCTTGAATTATTATTATTTCCTTTGGGGGAAGAAGAGAATCCTTTGTTGTTCTTGTGAGGAAAGTAAGAGTGGTTCTTTTATGGAAATTGATTGGTGGATATCATTGTAAATTCTCCAAATCTGTCAGCTTCCCTTGCTTGGATGAGGCCTTAATTGGTGGAAGCATCCATGGGAGATGATGAGGGAGAAACTGCTTGTGTTTGCAGCTTTGGGGTTTTTGGGGACTTGGCTGATGGATGATTGGAGCTGTGGAAGGGAGGAAGATGCTCCATGAACAACCAAAGAGACTCCTGGGATCCCACTGTTGTGTTTTGCAGGTAAGAGATCTTCCTTTGTCAAATGCCATTAGTATCAGCTCTGTTTTCAGTTTAATTTATTAGTTCTTTTTGCTTGCTAAAGAGTTCAGGTTTTTCTGTAGGTTACATGTTACCTGTTTTGACTAAAGAAACTAAAATTCTTGAGGTGGATGTAGATTATATGTTACCTGTGTTAACTAAAGAAACAAAAAATTCTTGAGGTGGAAGAGATGCCAAATCATTAATTGTACTTCACAAGGGTGGATTATATGTTGGTCTTTTGTTGAAATTTGTAAAAGAGAGACAACCCCTTCTAAGTATCAAATATATTTTCGACTAGCTTCGATTTTCATCTGATTTCCTCAATTCCTGTCTCAATTTTTATGCCTCTCCTTGAGTAAAACTCAAATGGTGAATAGTCTCTTTGTGTTGTTGGGAATTTTCTCCTATTTTGGAGGAGGGATAGTAGGGGCAGAGCTCAAGGGTAGTTACTTCAGTCATGAAAATCTTCCTTGTGGCCCGTTACCGAGTTCCTTTGTGGTATAGATGTTCATCTCTGTGGAAATAATTGCAACTGAGGAGAGAAACATGAAGAGTTCATCTCTTCTGAACTTACTACTAAAGTAGTTGCTGCTCTGTGTGAAATCATTTCTGTTGAGCCAAAGAACAGGTAGGTTCTCTAAACTGCTTATTTGCATTTCCAATACTCCCTAGTGATGGGTGTAATTCTCTCATGAGCCAAAGAACAGGTAGGTTCTCTAAATTTTAGTCCCTATTTCTTAGTTTATTTGAACAATTTTCTTTTATTCCATATCCCCTAAAGATAATAATTTGCTCAGTACTCCCTAGCTTTCTTGGTTAAATGATATTGTAGGGTTCCAGTTTCTTTTCTCCCAATTCAATCATATTCTTGAGTTTTGATTTAGCATTATTATCCTTCTAGTTTCCTTCAAAGCTTTCAGAGTTTTGAAATTCTCTTCCTGTTTGACTCCATTAGAGTAACTTGGAAAATAATGGACCTTTGGCCAAGTTTTTCTTGATCCAAATGGACCATTCCAAAATAGTGAAAAGTGTAGGTTGCAAGTGTAGGAAGAGTATTTTCTGGATTAGGTATACTAGAGATATGAAGCTTTATGGTTGAATTTGTGTCGATGAACAAAATGGAGATGATGCTGAGCTATTTAGTTACTTGGTTTATTTCTTTATAGGGTTTCCTACTTTCTAAAGCTTGTCCAGAGGTGTATGTCCTTTCCTCTTTCTGGATGCCTTTGGATTTGTTTCCTGAAGTGTTGTTTGATTAACTTGGTGGTTGGAGAATGTGACACCATCATTTTTTCTAATTTCCTTGTTTGGTGCAAAGATGCAGAATTGAATTCTTAACTTGTTATCCAGCTAATAGCTCAACTTTATTGTTCTCTCCATCTCTACTGTAGTAGAAGCCTTGTTCCAGTATCACCACAGACAGGGAGAAGAGAAAAACAGAACACTTACCTGGCATAAAATTGGTTCTTTCTTTATTTTATTTTAATTATTTTAATGTGCCCAATCAAGACTATGTCTGGTTTTTATTTTATTTTTTTCCTTTTGTTGTAATCCAGATCATATCTGATTATTAATGAAGAAAAAGTCAAAATTGTGAATAAATTGCAGATGTGGAACCTACAACAAGAATCTCATATATTTCTTTGATTGGCACATGTTATATTGTAGATTATATTATAAGTTCTTGTGAAGTAATTAATCATTTTAACATTTCAGGCATGGGAACAGAACTCCAGTACACAGTTAATCCCTTAGCCAGTATACCAAAGAGTAGCAACCAAAATGCTGTAAAGACTAAAGATTCTTGGGAGTTTTTCCAGAAGAGATTGTTCAAGGATAACATACAAGAGGCTGGTTTTGAAAAGTTTCAAGACTCCATGGATAGACTGTTTGAAGAATTCAACAGAGAATCCGTGAAGAAGACAATGCTGATGCATGAAGAGATCTTTAAAGAGCAGGTTAGCCATCATTCTTGGTTTCTTCCATGCTTTCTTTTATAGAAATTCTGATTTTCCTTGGTCAGGATTTAAAGAAGAAGCTCTATGGGTCTATCTCTTGACCCTTTATGATCTGCCTGCACTACCCACCACTTGCCTCTGTGATTTCTTCTTCTTAAGAGGCCATCTTATGGCTTTCATGAGGCATTCATTTCTTTCTTTCATCTTTAATTTTCCCTTCAAAAGCATAAACTCTTGATGGGAAGGAGAGGGTTCCCAAGTCCTTATATGCCTCCATATCAAGCTATTCACATCCGATGTGGGATAATTGATTTCGTGTGCGGAAGCATAGTGGGCTTCAGCTCTGATACCACTTGATGGGACTCGGGTAGAACTCATCCTTAAAAGCTAGCAGTTAAGGAAAGCATACCCAAGTCCATATATGCCTCACATCGAGTGATTGACATCCAATGTGGGATAATTGCTTTCGCGTGGAACACCAACATGAACTACCAAACTATCAATTTCAAAATTGAAGCTCATGCTAATTATGTAACTTGACAATGCAGGTAAGGGAACTCCACCGGCTATACAAAGTTCAGAAGATGCTTATGGCTGAGCTTAGAAATAAGGAGCCAAAGCTCCATCAACGTCACCAAGCAACCCTAGTTGGTCCTGACTTCACAGAGATGGATAACCAAACTGGGTTTTGGAGCCCAGGGACTAGTTCACAAAATAACCATTCATCTTTTGGATACTGGCAACATAAGACAACAAGAAGCTCTGATCATATCCTCCATCAGCATCATTGTGTGAGGGATACTCCAAGTTCACAGGAACCTAATGGCAGTTTTTCTGGCAATGCTCTCAGAACTCTTAGAGGCTTTGATCTTGAAAGACCTGCTGAAGAAGACCTCTCAACTGATGCTGCCAGTGCAATTGAAGACGAGGCAGGACCAAGCTTCCTAAGGCCTTCTAAAGATAAGATGAGCATTAACAGCTCCCATGATCCACGATTCTACCCAAATGAGGAGAGTGATGTAGAGCTAACATTAAGTATTGGATGTGGATCTAGCAGTAGGAAATCAAGGAGCCACCCTACACATATAAGCCTTGATGTGCCAATCAGATCAGACCAAGAACAGGATTGCAGTGATCAGACCAAAAGCACTGCACCTTCAACATTCAATCGCGAAAGCTTGCAGCAACAACCTTGGCTTTTTCAGTATCTTAGTTTGAACAGAACATGAACTTTGACTTGTACCTACATTGTTGTTTCCTTCCAGTGTTAATGAAGCTCTAAACACTGGTCCCAACAGTAACCCATTCACCAGGGCAAGAGCCAGATGCAGGACAATCAATAGGAAAGAAAGTCTCTTTTCTATGCCTTTCAGATTTGTTAAACCTGATGCCTCAAACATGGATCAGCCCAAGACTCTTTTTTTTCCCAATTTGATTGAAGAAAAGACCAACTCTCGGTGCGCAAACTGCATCCTTTCCATGATTTTCTTTTCTCTTTCACTGGTTCTTGTTTGGATTTCCTTCAGATGTAAGTATTTGATTTAATGTATTCTTCCACTTGGATTGTATGCATTTCTTAAGTGCACCATGTGAGTTTTTAGATTATTTAGAATCCACAAAATGTAAAACAAGTTATTAGGACATGTGATGCAGGGTGTTCCAAATTGAACTGAGACTCTATATCTATCTTAATAAAGAGAAACAGAAACACATCAACTATAATGTAAACCCATCTTTTGGTGCTGTTAGCTCTATTCAAGTGGTTTAGTTTCTCCATGACTTTAGTAGACCAGGTGGGTCATTCCAGTTTTGACTAGCTTGCAGATCCAGTCCATGGTCAACTAGCCCACCAGGCTGTCCAGTTCCCCTTTTGTGGGTCCATCCATCAGGTTCTTTGGCTATTAAACAATATATATGAAGTACTTCTCATAAAGTGGTGCCAAGGCCAACCTGTTTTTCTCATGGAACATGGATCACTTTTCAGAATCCACATTTTATGGATAATGCATGTACAGAATATTGTAGTCTTATTCTAGAAGCACTGTAATACAAAAGGAAACATATTGGATGGATTATTGGGGATCTTCAAGCTTTGTATGTATCAACCAGCTGCTTTGGCACACTACAGATTCAGGGACCACATGTAGAAAAAGCACCAGAATTGGAGACACAGGCTTTTTCAGAAGAGAAGGGCCTCAAATTCCACACCATATTAAAAATGGTAGAGTTGATCTTGGAGTTAGTTGACAAGAAGGTGTTAGATTGGAGGCAACCACCACCACCCTCCCCCCCCCCTCCTCCCAAAGAAAAATGGCCTTGGAAATATTAATAATCTAAAAAGGAAAATATACTCTAATTTTCTAGCTATGATTATGGGTTCATAAGGAACAGTCTGATGGGTTTTTGGTTACTAAAAGGATGAAAATATAAATAAATACCGAGTTGAATCCTGTATGCTAGTCAGATGCACTGATAATAGTCATAACTTCATAGCTTAAGTTAGTAGCATTACAGAAATCTATTCAATTTTTAAAATAAATAAAAAAGGCTCAAGACTACATCTAATTATTGGAAGCAAGAAACAGCTATTGGTGTTTGTTTCTGTGAAGAAAGTTCTGAACTCTTAATTTTATGTTCAAGTGGGCAATAATTACAAGGTTTTATCAAAAATCTTTAGTCTAAACCTCCAGGAGCAATTACACTTCTAAGAAGAATGAAAATATAGATTCAGAATAGTGAGCTGCTTTGACTGATCAAAGCAACTCAGTGGCTAGGATTCCTTGAATTTTCCCTTTGCTTTTGCCATCTTGACCTCTTTGACTACAAATAACAGTACTCTAGTTATTCTCAGTTGGGATTCTGAGAGTCCAAACAGCTAAGAATCACCTTTACTTGCATTGGATCGAGTTGAGATATATCTGCTTGAGGGCTATCTAAAAATTTTAGGTTTGGTTTATTATATATTTTGAATTTTTATGTCTACTATGGGAAAGAACTTTCTGTTAAACAGTTTTCATATCAGTCTTATAAAGTCAGTTTGGATCAAAGGGTTTTCAACTCCAGTGATTTGAATTTTTTTTTAATTAAATATGAAAATATTATATATAATTTCATCTGGAATTCTAGATTCCGACAATAGAAGGTACAAGTTAAATATATATATATAAAATAAAAAAAAAAAAAAACCAGAAATGATACTTGACAGTCTGGATTCTCAAGATCCAAACTCAGCCTGAAGAAACTGACTTGAGCAAAAGGCTAACAGGATCTTCGTTCCTTTAAAGAGACACACCCTTCTAGTAGTTAAACAAGAATGGAATGGTCCAGTCAGTCTGATTGTAATTGACCTTAATGTTTTTCCTCCCCCACCTTATCTCCTTCTTGGATTGGCTCTACAAAGTCATTATCCTTTCTTCCCACCTTCCTCCTTTTCTTACTGTAGGGGGTAATTTACCCAAAAGAAAAAAAACTGTAGGGGTACGGTATCTTGTATTCCAACACTTTTGTGGGCTGATTCTGAAGGGCCATTAAGTGGCCTAGGGCCTCGAGGCCTCAAGGAATTGATCCATCTTACACAGTAATCTTCGTTACTAAGGCCTCAATGAACTGTTGGGTCCATGACGGGGTTCAGGAGGTGGCAGCCCCCGAGAAAATTTCTTTTAGGGTTACATGAGTATTTCGTTAATATGTGTCTATGTAGGGTTTGTTATATATTTGTAGCAAGCTGGTTTTTCCTATAATTTGAGAGAGGTGTGAGAACAAGCGGCTATAACCCTATTCTTCATTGATAATGAAGCAAATCTCATTTCACCATTAAAGTAAGATAACTTACTATATAAATCTTTGTGTTGTATTGTGTAATTATTTATATATGATTTCATTCATTTCTTGCATTATTTTCGGTTTTCGTTTTCTACAATTACAAGAAAAAATGACTTAATGTTCACTATAAAATATATCAGTGACTAATATGCACACCTCAGAAACTTTGGATATAAATTTTTTTTTGGGTAGAAACTTTGGATATAAGCATATGAAATCCCATTTCTGTAAAGAAATATCCCCCAAATTGCATAGTATTATTTTCTCACTGGTTTCTACTTCTATCCAATGATTCTGTCATTGAAACTAATAAAATGAATATCGAGGTCATTTTTCCAAGTAATGTATTATTAGTGGATAGATTTGAACTCAGGTCTAGCTAGGCATTAGCAACTACAGAAAGCAAAATGTTTCCTTTCCATGAAGTAAATGATGACAGTGGCATCTCCAAAATCCAGTAGCCTGTTTGATGATATGCTAACAATGTAAATAGGTAGGACTTTACACTACAAAGGCATTGACCCAACTTAGTGATAAAATCATGAACATGTCATAAGATGACAATTTCTCATGGTAGAATTTCATAATTTTTCTGGAACTCGTCACGTTAATTAACCAATTTTCTTAGTCATTTTAAATGAAAAAATAATTTACATGATATTATTTGGAGGTTTTTTTTCTAAGGTTTACACCATAATCTGTTCACATCTAGGGACAATTGGACATTCCCTTCATATGGTTGTAATATTTTGTGTTCTTGTGAATAGAAATTCAAAGCACTACTGTGAGGACACATATTTGTGTACATTGGATTGGATTTCTTTGAGAATTTGAATGGTATATTGACAGTTGTGTCAAGGATAAGGTTTTCATTAATAGTTTTTTATTAGTGCCTAGACCCGAGAGATCCTTCTCGTTGTAATTGATCATTATGGGTTTTGATATACTAATTGTTAATACCTACGGGGTTATATATCAACATGTTAGATTCATGATGCTTAGACGTCAATGAAAGAGACACTTGATTAGGAATCCACTTTCCGTATGAAGAGAATATCAAGAAAGAGAAATCTGATTAAGATTGGATAAGAATTCCAAACTTTGTGATATGTTTTGTAAAATTTGTAAAAAGATTTAAACAATAATAATGGTATTTTCAAGTGTAAACCGTTCTATATCCAATCATTGATTAAGATTCTTGGTATATGACATTCTGACAAACTAAGATGGTAACAGTAGTTAATTCCATGTCTTCAGGTAAATTATGCAATTATATAATTGAGGGACTAAATCTTAATAATACTATTTGAGGGCTTATATGTTATATCCAACTTTAGGTTTATGAGTGAATTATCTTTATTTATGAAAGAGCTAGAGTTGGACTCACATAAGGAGATCCCACCAATTGGTATATACTAAGCAGTGCATGGATTCTATCAGCATACTGCTATATATAGCAGCTAGAGAGACAGACAGAATTATTCATAAGTCATAACCCTAGCTGCGCAAAGCAAAATTGTGCAAGTTGTTGAGAAAAGTGTCTACTGTTGTGCATGTTCTGAAGCTTCTTTCACCATTAAATTATATTTAATTTTGGGGGCTTTCACCCCCACATCTACACTCACCATGGCTTGTCAAAATCCAACGGTCATATTGCCAAGAATATCCTTCTGAAATTGTACAATAAAGATTCCATTTCAAAGGATTTTGGGTCTTTTAAGGGCAAAATAAAAAACAATTTTTATGCCAAAAAAAGGCTATTCTTTGGCACTGAATATTAAAATAAATAAATAAAAATAAAAATTAGTGCATAATCTAGGGTTTCAAATTGTTTTAGGTTTTTTGAAGAACCTATAAATACCCCCCCATTTAAAATTACACTTCAGATATAGATACTCAGTTCTGTGTCGGAACTCTTCAGAACTGAGTATTTACAATATACATTTTTGAATTAAAAAATAACAAATGAAGGGGTGGTGTTACGCTTAGCAAAAGCACCGGTGTACATACTCTTTAGTGGCGGGAATATGTATTTCCGCTAAAATGTATGTATTGTCTTTTCTTTTCTAAAATATACAAATAATAGGAGATATTTTATAAAAACTATCTAGCGCTGTTTGTGAGTTGTGGTGCGTCAAAAAGTCTATGCTCACCAAAAGATCTGTTATCTACTTCCTTTTCCTAACCATCAAGAAAAAATTATGATTATAATTAATTGTACGAATTATTATAAAATAGAGAGGTATATGCATAGTTATAGGAATTATAAAGGACATGAGCTTTTAAAAGAAAGTTCCGCTACATGAAGTCTCCCAACTTCCATGTGCCGGGGGTGGGTTTAAGGTGCTTTTCATGTGTGTGCGCCTAGCCGAGGGCACATTGTGGTGAATATAGCTTACCCCATATATTCCTTTTGGTTCACTGTGGGTCTAGTTTTGAACCTAGTCACACTTGGGCCAATCTTTTATGTCTACGGGCTTAAGGGGTGATTATCTTATGGGCTTGGACTCGGGCCCATGTGGCAAGAAGTCACTACTTGTATAGACTTGTCTCTACAAAGGGATATACGTATACTCATATGTATATAAAAACATCTTTACCAAAAAAAAAAATATATGTATATATATATATATAAACTTTCAAATTTAAAGGTGTAATCATAGCACTTGGATTGGAATCTCATTCCATAGGAACTACTGGATATACCCATTCCATGAAGCGCCTTGAAGGGGAGTACACTCTAGAAATAAAGGGAGTGAGTGTCTTCAAAAGGTTACACGCACAAATTTGTGTTAACTTCTAAAGGAAGTGAGTGCCTTCAAAATTAAGGTTACACAAAAATTCATTCTCTCTCTCTCTCTCTCTCTCTCTAACGATAGGTATCTAAGTCTTCGGCCTAATTAGTCTCGTGGGTCCCACAATCTCATTGATTAGATCATATCGGCGTTGAATGAGAAGTATTTAACTTTCACGGAAAGCAGTAAAACATACTATACACTTCCATATGAGTGGCCCCAAGGAAATAAGAAGGGTCGAACTCAGAACCACGCTTTAAACATTCTCTCTCTCCCTCTCTCTCTCTCTCTCTCCATATTGTTATGTTACCCATGTTATTGTTAAAACAAGTGTTATGTTTTGCTGAGTTGCATTGTATATATTGTGGCCTAAGCACAAGACATCAGATGAGTATATATATATGCTTCCAGAAGCCATAGGTTCTTCTGTCTTGTTTAACCAAAGGGAGAAAAACTGACTTTTTAAGGAAGTGTCATGTGGCACGTCTCAACCTTCCATCAACATCCTGAAATATCAATTCAGTTCGATACACTCTCCTATCGTGAAATCACTATCAGATAAGTAATTATTATATAAAGTCTTATCCCCCTTCTACTTGTTATCAAACAAGGAGAAAACATTACATCCATTCTCAAAGGGAAGAAGGAAAAAAATTTATTAAAACCCGCCCACCATAGTTTTAGTACTCAAATTTGGACACAGCCCTTCAAAGAATAAGATACATCAACAACTTAATGTACACACAAAGAAATTTTCTCAAAATGTTCAGATAATAGAAGAGTTAAAATCTACAGTAGATCATCATGTGTTAACAACCTCCCCTCTAATTCACAGCACTGCAATCACGGCGAATTTCGCCGTGTGTTCCGGTCTTAACACCAACCCTTCCAAGCTTGGTCATGGCAGTAACAAAGAACTGTTGGAAAGCTGTGTTGTTTGATGCAAAGAAATTGACAATATTCCTTGATCTTGAATCTGTAAACAATACTTGATCAGAGGTAAACAACCCCATCCCTCTCTGGAGGTTCTTGAAGTAGGCATTGTCAAAAGTTCTAGGAGTGGTAGGATCCATGTTAATGGCAACTCGTGGGTCTACATTTCTTGGGCACATCTTTTGAAGCTGCTGAGCATAAGTTGGGTTCAGTGTTGGGTCGATTTGGCGGTTTCGGCTGAACCCATAAATCCGATTAGAAAGTTTGCCGCAGTGTGAAAACCCGATTGTGTGTGCTCCTGTAACAATTCATTTCACTATGTATTAGTCCATGTGGTAGAAGACTTAACATACATTTCAATGGCTGCATTTTAATCCAAAGTAAGCAAGAAAAGTTGTTCAAACTCTGTAATAAATATAAATTTGAAAATGGTATATTTTGTAATTTTAACTGCTTCACTACTCATTTTTAAGCTGTAATTGTATCAATGAGATGTTTATTCACATGGACTAACACATGTACTGACCTGTTGCATATGCTTCACTAGGCATGGTGACAAGAAAGAAAACCCTAGTTGGAATATGTAGGGGTGTCAATTCCAAGCTCACACCAAACAGGAAAATCCGAAAGCCATCTAGACCATTTATTAAACACGTTGGGTTCAAGCCCAGCCTAATTAAATTTTAGTCATTCCAGTGGAAGGGTGCTACCCTATAGGAGCCCAACTGAGACCAACCGATTAATAGTTCGACTTAACAAGACAAATTTCAACCCCGCTTAGAACCCGTTTACTCAAACCGACACATTTAAAGCCTGTAAATAGCCCATTTAACTTGATTATTGGTAGCCATATAAAAATTCAGTACACAAACAATTGTTTATAAATGGGACCATGCTTAGTTAAATGGGCTTAATCACAGTGCAAGGTCCTAAAGAGAAGAACCCGATTAGACCTGACCAAAACTGGCCTGGCCCGGCTGTTTGACATCCCTAGAAATAAAACAAGGCTCGCTGTAATGAATTGAATTAGAAGAACCAGTAGTTTCCAGATGAAATAATTCAATGAAATATGAACTTTATAGTCAAAAAGTGGATAAGGCTTAGTGAGTTCAGTTGTACTAGAAAACCAATAATTTCAATATGAAATGATTCATCAAATAACTAATAAAGGAGAGGAAGATGGTTAGAACAAAGAAGTACCTGATAGTGCAATCATATCTGTCATTGTGAGACCATTGGAGGCGAACATAGTATTCAGTTGGTTTAAATTGAAAGTAGGATGAGGAAGATGGTTTTGAACATTGCTCTTGGTAGAGATTCTTCCATCACGTCTCCCCAGTTCTACGGAGTAAAAAGGGCCACCCGTCTGTATTGAAAATTTAAAATGATCATCATCAATGAATTATGTTCTATGCAAGTAATAAAGATTGCTTAGAATATCTGATTATGTTTATCCTTAGAGGTCAAGCAGAGAACATTTAGTTAATTTAGGGACTATATATTTAAATGATATGTATTTAGAACTTAACATATTATTTTGATTGCCAATGTTTATTTTCAAAAGTTTAAGAGTAAGAAAAAAAGTTTTTTAAAAATAATTTAGAAGTGACTTATTATGATGTTAGCAGAAAAGAGCGCTATCAGTTGTGCCATCTACAGCTCAAACACATGCATCCCCTCTGGTTGGATGTCTGTGCATGTATTCCCATTTGCCTAAACACTGGTGCAGTGGCCATGCAACCAAGTAGTATTCTTTCTCCTATGGTGTTATTATCAAAAGTCGTCATTGTTTCTCATATTTTTCAAGTTTACATGTAAAATGATAGGATTTATCCTCATCGAAAAAAATAAGTATTATAATTTTTTTTTTCTTTTCAGTAGAAATAAGTGTTATACTAAAATGGAAAAAATAAATAAATTGTGTGGCACCTTTAGAGGTATCAAACCATCATTTTTTTTTTTTTTTCTGTGCTAACGACGGGTATCCAGGCCTTCGGCCTGACTAGTCCCGCAGGCCCATACTAACCCCACAACCGCATGGATCGGGTCATACCGGGGTTGAATGAGAACCATTCAACTTTCACTGAAAGCAATGAAGAGCACTAAACACCCCCGTGTGAGTGACCCAAGGTATACCTAGTGGAAGTCAAACTTAGGATGTCCGAATTTGCGGCTCGTACCAAGTTCTTTGCTTAACAAACCATCAATAAGAAAAACTCATTTAGTAATGAAATTGAACCCTTTTCCGTTACCAAAGCTATCACATCTCTCGTGGCCAAGGCCAATATGTCAGCACATGAGACCTTATTCTTGCATCTTGGGTCCCTATCAACAGCAGCCTTAGCTTTGATCACTGTATCAAAACCATCACCAGCAAGTGAAAGATCATCCGGGTGATCCTTCTCAGCATTATTAGTAGGTGAAGAAAGAAGTACAGAAGCATCACATCCCTAACACCAAAGTGCAAGGCCAATTCTTTATCAAAACTAAAATAACAATTTCTAGAAAAATAATTCTAACTGTTAGAGAAGGGCAGCGTCAATGTATACAATAAAAGATTGAGTAAAGCCGCTAACCTGGACAAAGCAATCATGGAAGAAGAGCCTGAGAGTCCCAGGAGCTGTCACAAAGGTTTGCTGGAGCTTCCGCTGAACTGCATTTCGGACATATTGTTCTACATTGGGGCAGATGTTGCCGTAGAAATTGCGCCGTAGCTGAGCAGATGATAGGTTCAGTAGCAGAGCTAGAAGAAGGAAAGATAGAAGAAAGTAACTCTTTTGCTCCATGAAGTTTGTTAGCTACTGTTACTGCTTCCGCTGTCTGCTTCTGCTTATACTTAAATAAAGATGATGAAATGGATGGTGAGCTGTACTTATCTTTTCTCATCTGTCAAGAATCTTGAATAATTGGACTCTTGTCAGGAACAAATGAGAAAAACATTCAACAGATACAGAAGATTGAAGGGTATAATGTTGGGATGAATAGGTTGGAATGTGAATTTTTAACTTTCTTTGTTAGAGTGATTCATAATGCATATTTTTTTATTCTCTACTACATGTTACTGCTTTTTACCAAATACATTAAAAAAAACAAATTATAGCCGACACTACCACTATTGAAATCATTGGCTTTTGTGAGGTGGAGATGCTATGGAGAAATCTCATTTTTTTAATTTTATGGAAAAGAAGTCTATAAGGCAAGGCGGCTTAATGTTTAGACCACCCCACACTTCATGAAAAATGAAAATTTCATTCCTCTTAATGTTTCTATTAATGCTTTGTGTTAAAACAAACACCAAGAAATACAAGTATAAACGAATTAATTTGTACAAGATAACAGAAATTTAATAAGGTTCACACACTAATATGATGTGTTACGTCCTCGTACGAAGAAGAAGAAAAAGATGATTCACTATGTTGGAAGAAATATTACAATGGTGATCTCTCAATAACATCCAAATTCAAGGCAAAAAAGTCTCGTCCAGAAACCCTAAAACAAAAAATCCCAAATCTCACTCAAAAACCACAGAGGTTAAGCCCCCACAACCCCATACTGGATTAGTGATGAGCTCTGAGCTTGGGGTGATGGACTACCATCATAGACCTAGAAAAAATCTCATTTAGATAACCATAAATTTTATCAAAGCGAGTCGATCTTCGAAATAGATCAAGAATTCCAGACACACATAACACTGTAATTGATTCCCTCACTGGCGTAGAGGCCACATTTCCCTTTGGAACCTATCCTTTTTTCATATACGATTTGTTGCACAGCATGCAGAGAACCTCAGATACAATGCTGTGGGGAAACAACATTTTAATTAGAAGATGATAAAAGCAATGAACTAGAACCGTAGAAAGCTGCCAGAACTAGATGTTACAAAAACTAGTCTTTCTTTATTACTCCTTGAAACCAAATTTCTTATCAATATTATAAGGCACAACAATGCTCAACTGGTAACTGGGTGGACCAAGATGGGTGGATAATCTTTAAATCGGATAAATATTTGAAGCCAGTGCTTTTAAGGCATTGTCAGACTAGCAATCCAAGTAACCAAAACCGTTCAGACCACGCCTTGGCCTTTTCCACTGAGATTCCATTTGTATTCTTCTATAAATAATAAGGAACGAGTTTTCCTTTACCCATGATCGAGAAAGAACATTTATGGCACTTGATGGGTATATTTTTCTAAGTCTAGATCCCCTCTTTTGAAGGTAACTACATCATACTATCTTACACCGTCTACGGGGTGTGGAAGGATGGCACGTTGGGGTCGTTACCTGCAGGGAAGAGGAACTTGATTTTACTCGTCCTACATCTGAGGTGTAAGAAAACTTTCTCCTATAAATTATAGAAAAGAAAAACAGGATATAAAGGGATAGTCCATTAGTCCCACCGATGTGCTTCACTTTAGCGGGCGGCACCAATAGGGGAACAGGAATAGGCATCATACATGAGGGGCAAGGGGTCATTTCGAAGGGGGAAAGAAATAGATGGCCTGGCATGCTCACAGTTTTTTTAAGAAAAACACATACTGTAAATTTAGTATAAAAATTAAGATTTTTTTGGAAATTTTTTTTCGTCTACGTAGGTTTACTCTCAAAGATGGGCCATGCACGCTACAATTAAAATCAAAATGTATTATCTTCATTTAGGGAAACGGTTCCCTGAAAGGCAGCGTGGCTCACTGTGCCAATGTGGGGGCCAATGGGAGCACGTATGGAATCATCAATAAGGATGAGATTTTCGTCTTTCATGAGGAATGAGATGGTCATTTCTCCCCTCCCCACTCCGTCTAGGCACAAGGCCACATTGCCTTTCAAGATTTTTTTGTTTCCCATTCATTCAATTTTGGAATGTCAAACAGACCCAACCATTCATCTCCAATCCCTTTTAACAACATTGTTTGAAGCCTAAGAATTGAAGGAACCACATGATTTGTGTTAGTACCTGATGTGGTAAAAATTGACCAGCCGATCTTCTTTACAGCTCCTGATACTCCAGCAGATCTGCATAGAAGATAAGACATGGGAGAGCTGGGCTGACCCGACGGGGGCTCTCCAATGCCGAAGTCAGATATTTCCACAATAGATACTCAAGAGAGCTTTCAGTCAAAAAAAGTGATTCATCCCCACAATGGAGGCTTACCTTGGTGTTTATATGCTACTGATGGAGTGGAGAAAGGGGGAACGTCCGTGGAGAGTCCTCCTGGGCGTGGAATCCTTAAGGAGAATGGCTCTCGGATTCCAGGAATATTCTAAATTCTGAGGCATCTTTCAGGAATATTCCTCTCTTATTTCGGAGGTGTAGATTGTGAGAGGGGTGGATGCCTCTGATGACGTGTAGTGGATAGAGTCATGTCCCTGTGATCAAGGATTACGTTCCTTGAATGTAGGAATGGATGAGAGCACGTTTTTAAGAGCCCGGCCTGATGATGCTGGGCCGAGGTGGCAGCTCGGCCTGATGAGCGGCCCAGGTGGCAGGACGGCATGATGAGATGCCGAGGGGGTAGCTCGACCTGATGAGGACCAAGGTGGTAGCTCGGCTTGATGAGGAGCCGAGGTGACAGTACAACATTAATTCGAACGCTCCTTGGCCGTGCTGTGGTCAGAGATATTTACCTCATCAGTACCTAAAGTCAAATCAAGTTCTCATACCCCCAAATTTGAATCCAATTAAAGTGTTCAACCCAGCAAAAGCTTGAATTAGATTGAGAGGCTCAACTAGTATATAAAAGCATGTAAGGTTCCCAAGTTAGCAGATGTGATCTTTTTGGTTTCTTGAACCCTCATTGGAGGAAATCCATTTGCAATCCCACACAATTAATCTTAGCTCCACCATTTACGTGTCCTATATGCTTCCTAATGAAATCAAAATCATTTTTCAAATGCTAAACATACGAATATATATATATATATATATTATAATATGCATTAACTTTTATATTATGAGATTCAATAAGTATTTCAAACTGGTAAGCATTCTTTCTTGTCCTTAAATTTGTCAAAAGAAGAGTAAAGAAAAAAATAAACATCATTGTATTTGGTGAACCTTATATTCCTATTCATTCACATTCTTTTGTCAGATGACAAGGGTAGGTTATGCGCAAAAGAGTCCTATATCCATCTCATGGATCAAATTTCGACCTAAAATAAGCATAAGGGATGGTTGAAAATAAGTAATTATATTTTTCATAAGATTACAAGAATTTTGTTTCTCTATAAAGGAATCAAATGACATATCCATATGAGCTTACTTTCAAAGAATCTTTCTACATGCTTTGAGATGAAGCTTACTATGACTACGTTTGTTTGGCATAAAAAGGAAAACAAAACAAAACAATAGAAATGTGAGTGTTCTACTTTTCTTGGTGTTTGTTTAATGACAAAGAAAATAATTTTTTTGCATTCAAATTTGAAATTTTCTTGAGATTCTTAAAGTTTTCTTATCTCACGTCTTAATATTCGAACCATAAATTTTGTGCAATTTTTTTGACAAAAGGAGATTATACTTTAATAGAAACTACGTTTTTTTATGGCAATCAAACACCTATGAGAAAATTTCAAGTTTTCTTTTCTGTTCTGTTATTTTCATTTGGTTTTCTTTTCTTTCCTTTTTCTTCCAAGACAAACATAACATATAAGATGGGTGTGGGGTGCTTTATATTATCATGGAGATACTCGTCACTACCATATGACAAGTGTTGGGGTTCCTCCTCATGAGAGGGTGTAGGTGGATTTATTCTTGCCCCTTTCAGATTTCCATGTGCACAAGTGGAGAAAAAAACAAAGGAGAAGATGCTCTCTTCATCAGTTCGGTTTAACTTGGTTTTAACCAATCGATTTTGATCTCTATTTCAAATTGACACCCTTGAGACAAAGAATTTTTTTTTTGTCTGAAATCTGTTTCAAGGGTGAAACCATTCAATTAGGACCAAATCGAATTTATTCTATAAGAAACTCCTATATGGAATAATCATATTTACAACTTGTTTGGATATGGTGAATAAAAAAGAACCAATTGAGTTTTCAAAGATAAAGGAATAAAGCACAATAAGTCACAAGCATATTTAGTACATTTGCTGAATATTAGTCTTTATGAATCCAAGTGATTAATTATACATTGTTAACTCAATCATCATATGATTCAACAGTTTCATAGAATAATTTGCTTTCGAATGTCCCATTTGATGACAGTAAGTACACTCATCTTTGGTAATCCTTCGTTTTGCTCTGGTAGCATCCTTTAAGTTATAAGGGGCACAACAGCCTATCTGAAGGCTTACATTATTTCACAAATGAGCTTTCTCTGAAGCTTAATTTCTTTAACCAATTGGGAGTTTTGATGTTGCCAGGTCAGCACTGCCACAGGGTCTACGGACAAGGGTGAATGCCATCAATAAAGCCAAAAAGGTGTTGGTCATGGAGAAAGGGGATCAGTTGTTTCTTCCAAAGGAGAAAGTTGGTGGATGTGAGCTTGATGAAGAGAAGGTGGTGTGGAGAAGGGAAAGAGGGAGAGGGCGGTGTGGTTGTAGTCATGGGGGTTATGGCGGCTTAATCAGCGGTAGGGATAATTTGTTAGATTTTATATCTATTATATTATATTTAAGTTTCAAAATAAAATCCTTCTTTTATGTGTTTTGATTGTCTTGTTATGGTGTGGGACCCTTGGGGTCAAAGTAGTGAAAAAGAGTCAATAACACCTTATGGGAGCCCTAAATTCCATTCATGGTCTTTACCATGAGTGGAGAGGTGGGCAAAGAGAATTGATTGGGATTAATTTCATTTATAAAATTAATTCTTAATTCATGCCATAGGATATTGCCAAATAGAGTTAAATGATCAATGTCATTATATGAGTGCCCTAAAGTCCATTCATGGTCACTACCATGAGTGAGGAGGTGGGCTAGAAAATGGTCAATAATACCTTATGAGAGCTCTAAATTTCATTCATAGCCATTACCATGAGTGGGAAGGTGGGCTAAGGAATTGATTGGGATTAATTCAATAATTAATTTAATTTATTGAATTAATTTCTAATTCATGTCCATATACATTATTCTCCAATTAACTTGCCATTAGTTGGTGGTTGCTCTTGGGGAATCCAAGAGGGTGCAAGGATTGGTTTTGGGTCTATATGAACCCAACCAAATACCTTGCAGAGATATATTCACACATTGGCATCCCCTCCATTTCTACTTATTGCAACCATACAAGTCTTTCTCTTCCTTTCATTTTCTCTAAGTCTTGTGTAAGGTTAGAGGGGGCTGTTATGCTGTAGCTTTTTACTCCTAGAAGGGATTAGAAGAACTGCCTCATCTTCTAATGGGAGGTTGTTTTATCTTGGAGGTAGAGGTGCAAAACAACTCTTGGAAATAGAGGGCATCAATTACCTTAAAGGTAGCACACTACAAGTGTGACTCAACCTCAATTATGTTCGAAGTTTCTTCAGCTGCTGTGATGGTGATTCAACATTTATTTCAAGTCTTTTTTCATCTCATTTCATCTAAGGATCAATACAACAACAACATAGTTTCTACTGCAAAAGCTTTGTATTGCAATTTGTATTTTGTAAGAAATTGTAATATAATTACCTAACAATTTTAAGGTAATTGATCATTGTAAGATCCCATGGCTGATCTTGGAGATGTAAGCCTCAATCAAGGTGATGACTCCAATAACAATGATGGTCCTTCAATCACTATTATAGGTGATGCTTCGAACAATATCATCGTTGATGGAACTATCAACGTAGGAGATCCTTCAAACATCAATGTTGAAGGAACAATTAACAACTGAAGAGGCGAGGTTCATGTTAGCCACAATGGTAAGGGGATTCCTCATTTACCCACCATTGATTCAATTCCTACAAATGTTATCTCGTCAGTTACTGATCTTATCCCGGATTTGGGTAGGATGAAGATTGTCATTGAATTTGACAAAATTGAGCAATTTGAAGGTCAAAAATCCAAACGGTGGAGGCAAATGATGTTGTTTGCATCAGTCCAAATTGGGGTGGTATTTGCCTTGACTGAACCCATGTCAAAAAAAAGTAATGATCCTATAAAGGAGGGCAAAAGGGTGGCTTGGATTCAAGCGAATTACCAATGTAAAAATCGAATATTGAATGCATTATCCAATAACTTATACCATGTGTATAGTTCATTGGAGTATACGTTTTCGATTTGGAATGCTTTAGTAAATAAGTACTCCATTGAGGATGTTGGCTCAAGAAGTACTTGGTGGCTAATTTTCTAAATGTTACTATGAAAGGAAGTGACACCATTTCGAACCAAATTGATAAATTTCAAATCTTGGTTGGAAAACTAGCAACGGAAAAAATGGTTCTACCAAAAGAATTTGTGACCAACGCCTTGATTGAAAAGCTTTCATTTTCTTGGGATGTTTTCAAGTTGTCAATGAAACATAAGAAGACGGAGTTGACCTTGGACCAGTTGGTTGTAAGGATCAAAATTGAGGAAAAGAACCAGAATAAAGACAAGGGTGAAAAAGACCTTGGGAAGAAATGCTTAAAAGCAAACTTGGTAGAAACCAATAAATAAGATAAGAAAAGGAAGAATCGTCAAAAATTTTATGAGCCTTCTTTTAAGAAGAAAAAATTCATTTGTTATGTGTGCGGTAAGCTAGGGCACTTCAAGAAAGATTGTCGATTCAAGAAGAAAAAATCTAAAAATGTGAACCTAGTTGAAGACAACGTCTTTGTATCTATGGTCACAGAAGCAAATTTGATTGAAAAACCAAATGATTAGGTATTGGATATCGGTGCTACAAGACACATTTGTAGTGATCTGAAGATGTTCTCCTCTTATTCCATGAGTATGGGAGACGAAAATGTATTCATGAAAAATTCTCAAAGTGCCCCTATTATGGGGAAAGGAAAAGTAATATTGAAGCTCACTTCAGGGAAGACTATGATTCTCACCAATGTCCTCCATGTGTCGGACATTAGCTATAATTTGATTTCAGTTCCTTTCCTTAATAAAGTAGGAATGAAATTAGCTTTTGAGAGTGATAAGGTAGTTATCACTAGGAACAATGTATTTGTGGGGAAGGGATACCTTAGTGAGAGGTTATTTAAACTAAATGTTGAAAATGTTGTAATTGAGAAAGTTAATACTTCTTTTGCTTACATTGTTGTCCCTATTAATTTTTTTAATTTATGGCATGGTAGGTTAGGTCATAGTAGTGTGAAGTATATTACCAAACTATGCAAATTAGACAAGATTACCAATAAGGTGGAACCCCCTGTAAATAAGTGTACAACTTGTGTAAAGGGAAAGTAGCCCAAAAAACCTCATAAAACTAAGGATAGAAAGAGTGATCTCTTAGAATTGATCCATAATGACTTGAGTGACTATAAATCATATGAGTTTAGGGGAGGAAACAACTATGTTATAACCTTCGTAAATGACTACTCCAGGTATACCATGATTTATTTACTCAAATCAAAGGATGAGGCCGGATAGGCATTTATATCTTATAAAATGGAAGTTGAAAATCAACTTGACAAGAAGGTTAAAAGACTTAGAACCGATAGAGGGACTGAGTATTTTAACATTGAAAAGTTTTGTGAGAAAAATGAAATTATCCACGAAACAACTGCTCCATACCAACCAGAATCTAATGGGGTTGCCGAAAGGAAAAATAGATCTCTTCAAGAGATGATGAACTCTATGTTATTGAGTTCAAGTGTACCACTTGATATGTGGGGGAAAGCCATGCTAACAGTATGTTATCTATCAAATAGAATCCTACATAACAAGATTGGTATGATTCCATTCTAGAAATGGTTTGGAAGGAAACCAAGTCTAAAACACTTGCGGATTTAGGGATGTTTGGCCAAGGTATTATTACCAGATACTAAGAAAAGAAAATTCAGACCAAAAACATATGATTATATGTTTTTGGGGTACACTACAAAGAGTATATCATACGGGTTCATGGTGATTAGATGATGGCATTGAAACAAACAGTATCATAGAATCAAGGGATGTTGAGTTCTGATGAGCACATTCATGTGTGAAATCTAGGGTAGTGAAACATGCATTTTACATATTTAGAATGGAGCTACCTTGGGTTTTACTCTCTTTTTACAGGTTTTATATTTTTAAGGCCTTAAGGACTATCGGATGCTATATCTTCAATTTTACACGTAAAAAGTCCTATTTCTTTTCATGGTTACAAAGAGACGAAATTTTGAGCAAGATGGACGTGTTCAATTAAAAGTACACATTCGTTTGGTCACCCGTACAAATGATTATTCTTTTCGGGTCAGAAAAAGAATAATGGATTAGAACTGAACCGAGATGCAGAACCAGCCCATTTGCAGTTGTCCCAGAGGTACAATGAATATTTTAAATGCCAACAAGGATCGATGGACCACATCCTTAAGTGATTGAAGATTTGTTTTTGGTAACAACAACTACCTAGTGTAGTTGGTGAGCTATGGTGTGCAAAATTCCCTCTCTCACCAAGAGGTCTCAAGTTCGAATCTCATGGTTGTTTTTTTTATAGAGAATTTTATTGAAGATTTCCTGCTTTTCACTCACTTAAAGCACTAAGGGCATGGAGGGGATTTCCACATCAAATTAGAAGCAAGGAAAATCGTGGAAGCAAGAAGAGAAAAAAAAGGAAAGGAAAATCGTGGAAGCAAGAAGAGAAGAAAAAAAAAGGAAAGAAAAAAAAGGGAGAAATAAAGATTGTCCAAATCTTCTCTCTCCTCCACATCATCACCAAAGATTGTCCAAATCACACAAAGCAAGAAGAAAATCGTCCCTAGGAGAGAGAAAAAGAAGAAAAATAAATTAGAAAAAAAAAGGAAAGAAAATAAGCAAAAAAATTATAGGAAATTTCTCCAAATTTATTTCTCTCTTCTCTCTCCTCCATCTTAGCACTTTTGGACTCAAAAGATCTCACAATCAATTGTGGGTTTCTCCCTTTTAGGAAAGAGAAATTTGTTACCCTACCTTCCCATTCCCTATAAATACAACTCATGTAAGAAGAGGAGAGACAATTCATTCTTCTTCTAGTTTTTTTAGTTGCTCTCTCTTTCTCTTGCTCTCTCTTTAGTTTTAATTCTTCTTTATCTTTTCTTCAATCACTTTTGTAATAGTTTTTTTTTTTATTTCAATTAATGCAAACACTCTTTTATTTTTATTCAGCCCTTTATGTTTATGATTTATGGAATTGAGTTGTAATTTTTTAAGTTATAGTTCTAGGCTTAGATCTAGGTGACAAGATCACGAGCCGTAGAGCAATTTTTTTTTCAAGTTCAAGCATTGATTCAAGTACGTAGGCTCCTTCAGTAGTCTTCTCTCCCCCCTCTCATTCCCTCTTTTGACTACCCTTTCTTTCTTAATTTAGGATTTTTATTTTCAGTCGTTACATTATTACTATCCCTCTCCCCCAAGGTTCATGGCTAGTGTATGGTGTTGGCTTTGCCCCTCCTAGCCATAGAACCATCAATTTATTGCTTTTATTTTAATTGTCTCCCTTTCCCTAAAGCCAAGTAGAGTAACCCTTGTAAGAGTGACTCTCTGGTCAAGTAGGGAAGCTCATATTATGATGCATCCCTCGGGCTAAGTAGAGAAACCTACTTGTGAGTCTCTCTCTAGCTTTATCCCATTTCTTTTACTTTATTTTTATTTCAGCATTTTTTTCTTTTATTTATTTTATTTAGTTATTTTTTTTAATTACGTGGGTTGTTTATTTTCAGTTATTTATTTATTTAATTTTAATTGCGTGGCTTGCATCTTTAAATTCTTAGATGACGAACGGTTAGGACGTTATTTTAGATACATATGTTTAGGACGGTAATTAGAATTAGATCACAACCATTAATCAGTTCACTTTCGTATTATTAAAAGAAATAAAAAATAAAGTGGCTACTCTCCCTGTGTTCGACCCGTAGCTACATTGATCCGTACGCTTGCGGTTACATTTTAAATCTCAAACAAGTTCTTTGAAAAAATATTTCCCTTTAAGTCCAACTTACCTATAAGTAATGATAGTCAATTGACTTATGGGGGAAATAGAATCAAATGAAAAGGTTACCAATCAAGAATTGGGTAATAATGATGGAAGTCAACTAAGGATGAGCAAGCGACTCAAAAGACCCAAATATTCGAATGCTGAATGGCTTGTCTATTTAGTAGACAAGGACCCTCTTAAATACAAAGAGGCTATTATATCATCGAATGCCGTCTTTTGGAATGAGGCAATCAAGAGTAAACTAGATTCAATCTTGGAGAATAATACTTGAGAATTGGTAAATTTACCAATTGGTCCCAAAACTTTGGAAACCAAGTGGATATTTTGAAAGAAACTAAAAGATGATGTGTCACTTGATTGTTTCAAGGCTAGACTTGTAGTCAAGGGATTTAGGCAAAAGTCTAACATTGATTACTTTGACACATTTACCCCAATCTCTAGAATTGTCACAATAAGGGTTATATTAGTAATGGCGTCAACATATAACTTGGTCATCCATTAAATGGATGTGAAAACGATATTTTTAAATGGGGACTTAGAGGAGAAAATTTACATAAAACAACCAGAAAGTTGTGTTCTAAATGGACAAGAACAAAAAAATTTGTAAGCTTCGAAAATCTTTATATGGATTGAAGCAGGTGTCAAAGCAATGGCATGAAAAATTAAACAAAATTCTAATTTCAAATGATTTCATTGTGAATGATGCTGAAAGGTGCTTATATAGTAGGTTTTATGGTGGTAAGGGCGTATTCATACTGCTATATATAGATAATATAGTGAATCAAACTAAGAAACTTTTGATGTCTAGTTTGACACAAAGGACTTAGGAGAGGTTGACATGATCCTTGGGATCAAGATCATCAAGCAAAAGAAAAACATTTCACTATCCCAAGCCCATTATGTAGAAAACATACTTAAAAAGTATGGATACCATGAAGTTTCAGTGGTTAAAACACCTTTTGATATGTGATGTCATTTGAAAAGAAACTTGGGTGAAACAGTGAATCAAAAAATGTATGTTCAAATCATTGGTTCAGTCATATATTTAATGAATTGTACGCATCCTGATATTACCCTTGCGGTAGGAAAGTTAAGTCAACATACCCATAATCCAAGTAAGGAGCATTAGAGCACAGTTGATAGGTTGTTGAGGTACCTAAAAGGTACTATAAACTATAGCTTGCATTATAGTGGTAAACCAACGGTATTGAAAGGGTATTGTGATGCAAATTAGATGTCGGATACAAACGAGTCATTAGCTACTAGTGAGTATGTATTTACACTAGCAGGTGGTGCCATCTCATGGAAGTCCACAAAGCAATCTCGTGAGACAGGCTCTACCATGGAAGCTAAGTTCATAGCCTTAGAAAAGGCGAGAACGGAAGCCGAATGGCTTAGAAACTTAATGGCGGATATTCTATTGTGGTAAAAACCGGTGCCATCAATATCACTAATTTGTGATAATCAAACGACTATACATCTAGCCAAGAACCGGATATACAATGGCAAAATGAAGCATATAGACACAATCTTAGGAGACAGTACATAGATGAAGGAATGATAGCTATCGATTATATGAAGTCAGAAAGTAACCAAGCTGACATGTTCACAAAGCCTATGTCTGTCAAGTACTTGCGTAGTGCATGTATAGGAATGGGGTTGATTCCTAATTCTTAGGTCATGTGATGGACATCCTACCTATGTGAATAAGCTTAATGCCTAAATTAGGTTCAAGGGGTACAAACGAAGTCATGGGCGACCAGCTCAGTACTACTGCTTATTTAAGTATTCATTCCAAGATGTAGATGGTGATAGTAGTACCACCACAAGGAGAAAGGTTGAGAAGTAAAACTCTTAATTAGTCCAATCTCAAGAAATGAGGGGGTGTGTTAATTCTGCACATCAGGGACTAACCTAAGTGAATGTAGAGGGTGTGGTCGCTGTCGATGAGAACTTATAGGAAAGTTCTTTAAACATTCATGAGTCTAAAATAAGAGATATGGCCGGTTCAAAAGTCCAATGTGATTATATGATGGGTAGCTCAAAAAGTCAACTTATGAGATATGGTTGATGGGTCGGTCAGCTACACCAATGAGGAAAGGTTCAAGGAGTCTGACTCTACCCTGTAACGCGACTCATTAGACCTAGTGTAGGTTTGAGTCCGAAAGACACCAACAACAATACGTCCTATTGTGTCAAATACAGTCACAACACATGTGTCATTCGTGTCATTTGAAACTTGTGGGGGATTGTTAGATTTTATATCTATTCTATTATATTTAAGTTTCAAAATAAAGTCCTTTTATGTGTTTTAATTATCTTGTTATGGTGTGGGACCCTTGGGGTCAAGGTAGTGGAAAATGGTCAATAACACCCTATGGGAGCCTTAAATTCCATTCATGGCCTTTACCATGAGTGGAGAGGTGGGTAAAGAGAATTGATTGGGATTAATTTTATTTATAAAATTAATTCTTAATTCATACCATAGGTTATTACCAAATGGAGGTAAATGGTCAATGTCACTATATGGGTGCCCTAAAGTCCATTTATGGTCACTACCATGAGTGGAGTGGTGGGCTAGAAAATGGTCAATAACACCCTATGAAAGCTCTAAATTTCATTCATGGTCATTACCATGAGTGGGAAGGTGGGCTAAGGAATTGATTGGGATCAATTCAATTTCTAGAATTAATTCCCAAGTCATGTCCATATGACATTATTCTCCAATTAACTTATCATTAGTTGGAGGTTACTCTTGAGGAATCCAAGAGAGTGCAAGGGTTGGTTTTGGGTCTATATAAACCAACCAAATACCTTGCAGGCACACACATTCACACATTAGCATCCCATCCATTTCTACGTATTGCAACCATACAAGTCTTTTTCTTCCTTTCATTTTCTCTAAGTCTTGTGTAAGGTTATAGGGGGTTGTTGTCCTGTAACTTTTTGCTCTTAGAAGGGACTAGAAGAACTGCCTCATCTTCTAGTGGAAGGTTGTTTTATCTTGGAGGTAGAGGTGCAGAACAACTCTTGGCATTAGATGGCATCAATTACCTTAAAGGCAGCACACTACAAGTGTGACTCAATCTCAATTATGTTCGAAGTTTCTTCAGTTGCTGTGGTGGTGATTCAACATCTATTTCAAGTCTTTCTTCATCTCATTTCATCTAAGGATCAATACAACAACAACATAATTTCTACTGCAAAAGCTTTGTATTGCAATTTGCATTTTGTAAGAAATTGTAATGCAATTACCCAACATAATATGAGGAGGGTCGGTAGCCACGAGCGCCAACTAGGGAGAAGAGGATGGCAACAGCGTGGAGGCAAGCACAACGTGGAATTGCATAGGGAGCACCGAACCAGCAAGGAAGAGAGGACCGACTTGCTCGTTGAATATGATGTGTGTATTACTTTCTGAATTACACAAAGAGAATATTTATACAAGCTACACAATAGTCAACTACTGATATGGATACACAGTATATAAATCACACAAAATATAAACTCCTACTATAAGAGAGTCAAACGTATATTGAGTTACTTGATTTGGGTGGACTCAATATTACGTCAATAGACATGCACCAGTGACTGAATAATTTTACACTAGATGATATTCTTTCTATAAGTCAAATGATAGAAAGCTTGTTGAATGAAAAGACAAGAAGAAAATCATTGAGTTCACCTAAACAAAAAGCTTTTTTTCCTTCGTAGTTTTCTTGATTTGATTATTTGCATATACTTTTTTTTATGAATATCAATTTATTGCAAATAACAGAAATGAAAAAAAAAAAAAAAAAAAAAAAAAGGCAAGAATATGCAACATTTTGGCTTACATGATTTCCAATGGCAAACCCATCAAGAAACTAACAACCCGAAGGACAACAAAGCCAGATAGCAAAAGATAGTCAAGAGATGATAGAGACATACAAAAGAGCCACCAAACCAAGAGGGTTGGATCCATGAATATGAAGACCCCTAGAGTCTACAAGAAAAACAATTTTAGCTGAATTTTTGCCTTTGAGGATCACATTGTTACACATTTTCTGAATGTCTAGTCTGATGTCATGCACTATTAGAGGTCTAGTCCTTGTTTTTTTCTGAATTTTCTAAAGTTTCTTTTATCCCAAATATGGTCAATAATATATAGTGCATAAGACCAGTTTCCCAATATCCCCATGCCAAAGTAGTTAGCAGCCACTTAGCCTCCATTGTAAATTGCTTGAGGGTCTTCGGTTTTGGCAACAATAACTCAATATATCCGTCCAGATTTTTTTAGGTGAATGGGCATTGAAAGAAGAGGTGATCTCAGCATTATGTTCTTGCCTAACTTTCAAGATCTTGCGCCACACTGGAGTGCAGCTTTTTAAAATTTTCACTATCGATAGAGATCTAACTTCATGTATTTATGATCTACCCGTTTGACCTAGAGGATGTCTTTTGTTATCCAATCCACCAAATCTGTTTTAAGGTTCTTATTAAATTCATCTCTTTGATTCTTCTAATACCTAATCCTCCTTTCCTTTGGATTTACAGACTCTATCTTAAGCCATAAGGTAAATCTTACAGTTCAAATTTGTCCCTCAATAAAGGAATCTGGAACATAGATTCAAGCTTCTTGAAGTAGCAATTAGGAGCTCAAAAATACATGTCCAATTGAGTATGTACACATCTTATTTATATATACTTGTTCGTTGTGTATGCCCATTCACTTACACAATGTAGGAGAACATTTTTTTTTTCCAAATAGCAAGATGGTTAAAAAAAAAAAAAAAGGTTCACAACTCTTGTGACCTTTAAAAAGATCCATAAGGGATTTTAGCTCTTCTTTTTCCTTGTTGACTCCTATAATAAAGATAATAAAGTAGATATGAAGTGGAAAAATTGGTCAGTTTTAATTCCACATTATAATGGATGAACTCACTGTGCTACATTATTTTTTGAATATATGACAAAAATAAAATGGAGACAACTTCAAAGATTTGACCTCATAAAGCAAGTTAAGTTTTATTTATTTATTATTTAATCATGGATGAGGGTTGGGGGAATCATACCTAATCCAATTTTTTTTCTATAGGTCAACAAAGAATATATTAAAAATAAAATGAAAATACAAGATTAACATTGAGGCATACCCAAACGGGAAGCTAAATACAAGAAAATTTGAAACTCCATATTTACCATTGCCATTAGCAAAGAGACAACTCTCATAAATATTAAAGCAAGCAACACTGAAATCTTGTTCGCTCATTAGCGTCCTAGGAGCCTTTATATGTGACAAACGACAGAATATTAGATTGAAAGGATAATCGTTGTCACATATAATCTTTGTAGCCAAAGAGTCCACAATCGGTTTCACTTCTCTGTGGCAATGAGTTATCTTTCAAAATATTGACAACATATATGAGAAAAAGAAGTTGTACCTTTCCCTTTTCTTTTTTTTTTTTTTTCTTTTTTTGGGTGCACAGACCCCAGCCTTTTGTATAATTATTACTTTGATTTCGTTGGATGTCTCTAAGATTTGAACTCATGTTGGATCAGCCTTTGGAGGTACATCTGTTGTTTTCATGCTCACTTTCTCAGTTTTCTACACCCATTCTTATTCTTACAATGTCCTTAGGATTCGAAGCTTATCACCAAACAAGGAAAATATTATATTCCTAATCAATGAGATTCTCTCAATATATAATTAATAAAATTTTATTACAGCAATAACTCAGTACTGTACCTTATTAATAAAACTTTAGAAGCTGGCCGCCAAAGAATCAAATATACAATTACACCTACTGTGAAAGAAATTCTCCCCAAAAAAATTAATTTAAGAGAAAATATTAGGTAGAAAGAATGCTGCCAGGCCAGATAACAAACTCTAGCATCTTCCTGTGTCTATCCCTTCCCTCCTATGAAATGACATATAGCCTCTCCTCTAGTTCACAGCAGTGCAATCATGCCGAATTTCACCTTGTGATCCTACCTTCACCCGAACCCTTCCAAGATTAGTAATGGCAGTAATGAAAGCTTGTTCGAAAGCTGTACTATTCGACGCGAAGAGATTCACAAGTTTTGTTGTTCTAGTATCTGTGAACAAGACTTGATCAGAGGTGAATAACCCCATCCCTTGCTGAAGATTCTTGTAGTAATTATTATCGAAAATTCGAGGTGTGTTAGGGTCCATGTTAACAGCAACTCTTGGGTCTACATTTTTTGGACATGCCTGTTGGAGCTGCTTAGCATAATTAGAATTTAGAGATGGATCGACTGAGCTCCTACGGCTGAAACCATAAAGCCGTTTAGTGAACCTGGCACAGTGAGAGAACCCAATTGTGTGTGCTCCTGTAAAAATTCAAGTTGTTGAACAGCTTAGAACATGGCCTTGAATAGAGTGAGATGACATAAAATATAAAAGAAGAGGAACAGAAGCCAATTGAGTATTACCTGATAATGCTACCAAATCTGTCTGTGATAGACCAGTTGCAGAGAACATGGAAGTGAGCTTATCTAAGCTGAAAGTAGGTAAAGGAATACTGCTGTGAACACTGCTCTTGGTGGAAATTGTTCCATCTAGTCTTCCCAATTCAACTGTGTATGATGGTCCACCCGTCTAAGTTGAAAATTAAAAATCATCAAATCAGCTATTCTTTTGTTCGATGCGTAGGAAACGAGAAAATCTAAATAAAATAATGCTGAAAAGAATGAAAATCACAAACAAATAATCACACGATGCAAACACAAAGATTTATGGGGTTAGTAAGATTTCCTACATCCATGGTGAGATGAGATATGCTTCTCTATTAATGGAGAAAAGAGTTAAAGCCGTTTGTCCTCACATCTCTCTCAGATGGATTTTTGTTTTTGGTAACAACGGGTATCCAAGTCTTTGGCTTAACTAGTCCCGTGGATCCATACTGACCCTACAACCGCATGGACCGGGTCATACCAGGTTGAATGAGAGCCATTCAACTTTCACTGAAAGCAGTGAAGAGCACTAAACACCCCCATGTGACTTGCCTATGGTGTGCTTAGTGGGAGTCAAACTTCGGACATCCGAGTTTACGGCTTGTACCAAGTTTGTTGCTCACCAACTGCGCTACCCCCTTGGGTTTGTTGATTAACGACAGGTCCTGACTAGTCTCGCAGACCATATTGATCCCACAACTGCATGGACCGGTCATAATGGGGTTGGATGAGAACCATTCAACTTTCATTAAAAGCAATGAAGAGCACTAAATACCCCATCTGAGAACCATTCTACTCTCAAATTGATTACTAAGAAGAAAACTGTCACAACAATTATATAGCAAAAGGCAAATCTTAAATCATTGCATATATTGCGATAAGATAGATATTTTCTAAGCATTTTTCCAAAGAAACGTTTGATTGCTTTCCAAGGAGGTCTAAGAGACAAAAGGAAAGTGAAAAAGAGGCGAAGGAAAAAGAAAAAAAAAAAAGGATTCATTTGCATTATTGTTTGGTTGTGTTAGAACTTGAGTAGAACTCATCTTCAAAAGTTAGTCGATGAGGAAGAGATGACTGAGTCCTTTTAAGATTTCACATCGAATTACTCACATCCAATGTGGAATAAGTGCTTTTGAGAGAGAAACATCTAGGTACATTAGCAATCATATAGAAATATTAGTCATCAAATTAAGGTAGTTTACCAGAACTATCACATCTCTAGCAGCCAAGGCCAATATATCAGCGCAGGAGACCTTGTTCTTGCAGTTGGGATCATTATCAACCGCAGCCTTAGCTTTGATCACTGTATCGAAACCATCTCCGGCGAGTGTTTGACCGATGGGGCTATCCTTTTCCGCATTGTTACTCGACGATGCAAGAAGAACAGAAGCATCACACCCCTGTCACTAACCTCTGGATCAATTCTTTATCCCCACCAACAAAACTATGACTAGAAAATAAAAAACAAATCAATTAAATTGAAACAAAGTTCAAAAGAAAGCACAAACCCTAACAAAACAATCATGGAAGAAGAGTCTGAGAGTGCCAGGGGCTGTCACAAAGGTTTCATTGAACTTCTTTTCAACTGCATTGCGAACATAATTTTCAACATTGGGGCATATGTTTTGGTAGAAATTCTGCTTAAGCTGAGCAGAAGCTGAGTTTAGTAACAGAAGGAGGAGAAGAAATGACAGAAGAAAGGAACTTCTATGTTCCATGACTTTTGTTTTACTGTTTATTTTCTTTTCTAGTGGTTTAATATTTATACATATTTATACATGTAAAGGTGAAGATAATGGATGATGGGTTGTGCTTATCTGTCAAGAATTTTTGAAGGGTCAACTGTCTAGGACAGATGTGATAAACATTTAAGGAACTTGAATAAAGAGAATAGTGGTGAGAGGTTGAAATGTGGATTTTTAAAGTGGTTGATATATGTATAAATATATATATATATATATATATATAAATTTTTTCTATTCAATGTTATTATATTGAACAAAGATATGTTAGTTAAAGAAGAAATCAATCAGTTTATGATAGCTGACATGAGAAATATTAAAATCATAGGTTTTCTTGAGGTGATAAAGATGTGTGGAATTCATTAATTCACCTTCCCTTATTATATTTCTTTTCTGGGGAAGGTAGGTAGGAAGATATGGGAGAGAAACAATCTTTTATAGGAAATTAAGACGACAAAATCAGTAAACTAGAGCAGGGAGATTTACATGTCACAGGCAGAAATCTTCCTTCTCTTCTAAAACCCAAAATATTTAATATGGGTGCAAATTAAAAGATAGAGAATTTGTCCTCTTTTAATATGGGTGCCTCCTCTCCCCTTTCTTTCTCCTTGGGGGCTGTATATCCTCCTCTTCTCATCTTGTTTTAATATATATTGATTCATCCAAGAAAACAATGGGTTGGTCCTATTTTGTTTCATAAAAGGTAAAAATTCTTCTCCATCCAGATCAGAGAAATGATACTACAAAAAGCAAGCTTTACTATACCCCTAATTGAGTCTCCTTTGAAAGTCATTGCATCCCAATCCGTCACCCTTATAATGCTTTCAGATGGCCTCTTTTGAGGAAAGCAATGCATACAGATAACTTCCCACACCTAGGAGGTAAATGAATAATCAAAGAACAAATTATCCTTACTTTCAACTCTAGCCGAAGGGAAATGTTTAAGCCAGGTAAGGATTTGCCAACCAAAACCCTAATAAACCATATGGGTAAGCACTTAAATTCTAAAAAAAAAAGAAAAAAAAAAGAAAATCTCACATCCAATGTGAGTAGCCTAACATTGTAAAGGAACCTTTTTCTCTCTTTTCACCTAAAAAAAAAAATAAATAAATTAAAAAAAAGAAAAAGAAAAAAAAGAATATCTTCTAAAAGACTCAATCCATGAAAGTGAATAAGATCCCAACAACTCTGGCAATGTTTCTTTAATAGCCAAATGAAGCACTATCTATCATTCACGAATATAAAATATGGATGAATGGCATTACTATACACAACGGAGTAATCGATGGACTTCGCAGGGAATTTTTTTTCTGGTGGCTGCTGAGTTTCTAAGCTTATAGGTTGGCGTGGAGACGCCTAAATGTCCACTAAGGGATTAGGTTAAAGTAGGACCACAGTATCCCCAGCAAACCCAATATTATGAACTGAAACAGCATATTCTCTCTGAAAATAATACCAAAATCACAACTCCAATCATTGGACGCTGCAACAGTTGGTACCGCCGTGTAAGGGTTTCTTGTTTGATTAGAAGATTTTGTATGGGCTGATCATGGTGATCGTTATATCCAAAGTTTTAGAAATTAGACCTTTTGTATGCTGTGATTATGGTGATTGTTACTTCTTTTATTCCAAATTTTTTAATGAATCCTGTTGAAATTGTATATTGGCATTAATTTTAATGAGTGTACAATAATGCTCTTATATAGAGATTACAGTTATTGAGTTATAGACAAACTCTATGATCACATGTGGGAGACTCAAACTCTAATATTAATGGGGTAGGGCTCAGTTAACATATGTGAATAATGGACAAAAAGTCTATTATCACATGTGAGAGTCTTATTCCAACTCTGCTGTCTCATGAGGTAGTCTTGGACTGCAAATAGTCTCTAGAGTTTGTGCTTACTGAAAATGTCTACAATGTAGGAGAGGTTGTTGAGTGTGATTATGACTCTAGAGGTTAAGTTCGAGTGGGACGCTAACTGTCCTAATAAATCCAATCAGCTCCACACTTGGGGAGAACACATGGAAAAGAGAATTATCTCCTTTTGTGAAATTTTTCACCATTCAAACGCTATGATATCCCATGGACGATAATATCCTATGTAAAGAGAGGGCTCGAATCTTTTGTATGTTGGTCTATAAAGATGAACTTAGATCTTCTCATATTACCACTTTCATATTTCTTTACTTATTTATGGGAAAAGTGTAAGATCTGGAATTGGAGACCATATTTGAATGAATATTTCATTTTCAAGGTAAGAATATATACAAAGCAAAGATCAGAAACCAAATTTTTGAGCCAAGTGATTTCATAAGTAGCAAAGGTCGACAAGATATTCAGCTTCAACAGAGGACCGAGAAATAGTATTGTTTCTTTGACTTCCAAGAGATGGGGCTGGTTCCAAGGAAGGTGCAGTAACCGGCTATAGATCATCATGTAGTAAAGTAAGCATCCCAATCTAAGTCAAAGAAAGCTAGTAAAATGAGGTAAGATATGTTGGTGCTATTAGAAAAAAAATAGCTCCAAGCCATAGCCTTATACAAGTATCTGGTGAGCCGCCCTTCCTAAAGAAAGGCAACTTTGACAGAAAATTAACAACAACTTCCTCTACACCTGCACTTGGTTCTCATGCAATGGGTGCACGCAATTGATTCCAGCGATGGCCTAAGAAGTTACCTTCGATCTTGAATCCTAAATAGAACAAGGAAGTTTGAGGCCTTCAGCAGAGGCAGAGCCTATCTAATGGCATTGTGGTTTTTTCTTTGCTAAATATCATTTGTATTAGGAAGAAGAAATAAGAATTTACAAAAAAATGGTAGAGAACTCGAGCAAAGATTCAAAAAAAATATTGAGACAAAAGATGCAACAATAATTTATCCCACCTTCGACATGGCCATTAGTAGTATAAGATCACCACGCATAAAAAAAAAATATTATATATATATATATATATTTTTTTTTTTT
>NC_056558.1:25006549-25026177 GCF_013358625.1 Macadamia integrifolia
CGACTTTCTATGAAAAATTCGGCAAACGGCGTTTAAAACGGCAAAAAAAGGGGACGGCGTTTTAAACGCGAATAAACTAACTAGGAACTTACTCCCAAACAAGGTTTTTTTTTTTTTTTTTACTGATTTTTTGTGTAGATCATATTTTAGACATTTCTAACACATTCACATCATTAGTTTCATAAAACAAACACATAAAGTCATACATGTGTGGTGAACCAAAGGTTCGGTAATCATTACTCTGAGTTGACTGAAATATGTTGTAGGTAAAAATGCATTTTCAAAAACAGAAAAAAAGCATTAACATGCAAAAAAATTTTTGCCACCGTGAACGCGTAAATCGGGTCCTCCTAAGTAACATATAACAAATTTACATAATTCTACTCTATTCACAAGTATATTCTAAAAAAAAAAGGATTTTGGGGAAGTTGGGACTGACCTTTTTGGTCCAAGCTGTTTTTCTTATGTAGATGAAGTAAGAACCACCCTTAGATTCAATTTTGTTGGGTAAAAAATGGAAATCTACACTGTTTTCCCAAGCTTCCCACTCTTAGGATAAAAAAACTAAGAATAGAGGGTTGAATTCTACTAAAGAAGGCTTGAGTTTTTTTTTTTTTTTTTTCAAACTGACTTATATAGGACGTGGTTCCACCCAAAGGGTCGAACCAGTTAGTTTGGTCGAAATTTCCCATGTTTCGACCGAAACATGGGAAATTTCGTTGAATTTGGTGGAAACCTGCGACTTTTAAAGTCACAGGACATATTGTTTCGACCCCTGGGGGTACGGTCGAAACCTGTGAAATTTCGCAGGTTTCGATCAAGTTCTCTAACCATGTGTGAAGCCATCATTTTTGTCTTTATTTGAAAAACACCTTAATATCAAAAAGGGTAATTTGCAACACCACCCCCTAGAGAATGCTAGTATTATAGGAACACGCCTTGTTTAATGCCAAATTACGTTCAGACCCCCTGCCATCAGTCTCTATTATAGAATATACCTCAAATATTGACATCAATCGCTTCTTCTTTTTCTAAATACCATATTGTTCTTAAAAATGCTGAAGTACTGATGTTACCCTCAGGGAGTCGTAAACCCCAAATCGACTAAACCCTTACTCATTGAATTTCAATTCTAACGGGTCACGATTCACTCTCAGTGAGTTGTGGAAGAAAATATTCACGATTACAGACCAGCGGCGACTGAGCGGCCATTAACCAGTGACGTGCGACTACAAAGAGGCGGCGAGTGGCAACGGGAGGACGTCGGGAGGGTTCGACGAAGAAGAAGGTGTTAGTTGTTCTGTGAAGAATAATAAGTGGTTAGGGTTCGACATAGAAGAGAAGAAGAAGGGGGTAGGGTTTGACAGAGAAGAGAATCAGAACACACCTATAGTTGCACATCGCCGTAAACTTCCTCCTGTTACCACTCGCTGCGGCTTTGTAGTCGCATGTCACTGGTTAATGGATGTTCAATCGCTGTTGGTCTGTAATCGCGAAGAATTTCTTCTACAACTCACTGAGAGTGAGTCATGACCCGTTAGAACTAAAATTCGATGAGTTAGGGTTTAGTCGATCTGGGGTCTACAACTCAGTGGGGGTAATATCTGTACTTCAGTATTTTTAAGGGTAATATGGTATTTAGAGGAAAAAGAAGCTGCTAATGTCAGCATTTGATGTATATTCTGTAACAGAGACGTATGGTAGGGGGTCTAGAAGCAATTTGGTATTAAACAGTGGGTGTTCCTATAATATTGGCATTCTCTAGGGGTGACGCTGTAAATTACCCAAAAAATAAAGAGCATCATTTTAAGTCGTCAACTACTGGAGGGTTAGTCAATTAGTTGTGCTAGCTCTCCACAAGCACTTCATATCCGTGCAACTGCCACACTTCCCATTTACAACATAACCCCTCCCATTCTCTTTGATGCAGTTGCTTTAGACATTGATCATTTGATCTCGTATGGAGGCCTAGACGTAAATCTAGAAGACACACAAAGGTCAGGCGACAATCCAATGAGCTGAAAACAAGCTTAGGGTAGTTATGTCATAGGTTGAGCCTTTTATTTTCTTTGGCTTCATTGTACTTGGCCTAATTTGTAATCTCATAAAATGGGTGTAAAGTTTGTACACGAGATTAGTCCTTAGTACACGAGATTAGGAGTTAAGTGTTTGAGTTAGATTAGGATCCTTAAGAGCTTTTGAGGATTTTATTTTGAGGCTATTTACTTTAAGTATAAAAGAGTGATTTTATGAGTTAGTTTAGGAAATTTAAAAGGTTATATATATTTATACACCACATCAATTGGACATATTTTGATTAATGAGTTTTCTGAAGAGTTTTGGTGCTCTTGAGCAGTGCATACGGCTTTGGTATTCCAGATCTGATGTCCCTTCTTTTGGCTCTGTTCATCTTTCTTCTTAGGTGTTATCTCTCCTCCCTTTTCTCTTCTACAATTCTTATTCTTCTTAAAGGGTGTACCCAGTGTGTGAGGCTCCCGCCATTGTGGGGTCTGGGGAGGATCGTAATGTACGCAGCCCTACCCCCACTTCATGGAGAGGCTGTTTCCCGACTCGAACCTGCGACCACTAGGTCATAATGGAGCAACCTTATTATTGGTCCAAGTCCGCCCTCTTGATTCTTATTCTTATTACTTCTAATCTACAGTTCCCTTATTTCCTTCCAAGTTTCAGGTTGCCATTAACTGGAACATCAGTTGTTGATTGAATCTTGTTTTTAATCTACCCTATTCTGATTTCAATTTTTGTATTCCGTTGTAGTAGTTCTTAGTTGTAGTTTAGTTGTTTTCAAAACCCTAAAACAATCGATTGTCAAGAATCCTTCGAGTCTACTTTTTCTAAATCACTGTATTCTGGTTTTGATTTCAGATTGATGTTAATCACCCACCCAAAAGAAAAAAAAAGAAAATTCATCATTTGATTACTGTTTAAGACCTTAAAGTTTCCTGCCATCGAATTTTGTTCTTAATCTGAATCTCAGTTTCCTAATTCGAGTTGGATTCTTCCATAACTTGAAATCTGTCTGTTAAACTTAAATCATCTTTTGCAATACTGTTCTACTCATTGATTTGACCATTCAATCAGAGTTTTTTGCATCTGATATGTTTTGGTTAGTGTCAAATTTCTCTCCAATTTGGTTTTATTCCATACATGTGATCCTGTCTCAAGCTAATCTACCATTGGATCCCACCAGTTCGGGTTAGCACTGCATTTCTCTCCCTCCATCCACATAAATAACCCAACAATTCACTTTTCTGTGACATGGGTCCAGGTCTAGGCTATTTTCATGACAAACCAGGGATAAGCTTGCTGGTTTGTTAGAACACCTTCTAAGTTAGTTTACTCATATAGGGAACTAGATATTAGAAGGATTTTATTTTTTATTATTTTTGGATCTTTATAAATACATGTACCCATGCTTTCCTTACATATTCAATAGAATACTAAAGTCGGATTTGAGTTGGTAGGCAAGAGAAGGCTTCCTCTTGCTCTCTCCGCCCCCATCCCCTGTTCTCCTCTCCTCTTTCTACAGGTTAATGTTCATAGTACTGTTCACAGCCCCCCTCCCCCCAACCCAAAAAAAAGACAGATCAACCCCTCTTCATCTCTCCCTATCGATCTGATTTCCTCCTCCCATTCCCATTCTTTCCTCTCCCTCATTTCTTACCATATTCCCCTTCTAGCTCCCATATTTTCGTGCACTCCTTTAGACTCTTACTTTTGGGCCTTAATTCAGCACATTACAAATAAAACATAGAGAATTAAAACCCCATACACTAGAGATATTAAAATAGGACCAATTTTTGGATTGGTCCTGCATTGTTCTTACCCTTTCATGCACCTTTTCCAGTTCAATGGATTACTCTCTCTCTCTCTCTCTCTCTCTCTCTCTCCTCTCCAACCTCAATTCGTCTGTTGAACAGATGTTCATTCCTCATTTTCCATTGGGCAAAGGCACTATCTATTACCCAAGGGGGGTAGCTCAGTTGTGAAGAACAAACACCTCACAATAATTAAGAGATCAAGAGTTCAATTCTCCTTGGGGCATACCTATCCAAAAAAGAGGTACCATCTGTTGCTCTAGAGGAAGGAGGAAGAACATGTAAGATTGGTGATGCATCTCTTTGACATTCTCTCTGTCAAGTTTCACTTACAGTCACAGCTGCTTCAGTTCCACTTCTCTCTCTCTCTCTCGAATATATATATATATATATATATATTTCTAGTGTTGTAGAAATAAAGCTATCTAATATTGATAGAAAGGATATTGAATAAAAGATAAATTTATGGGAGACAATTTGGCCTGGATCTGACTAATTATTTGTAAGTGTAACCAATTTGGTAGCAGCATGTGTCAATCAGTTATTTAATATGGTTTGGTTAGAGTTGGTGATTACTGAGTTTAAGGCCAAGTCAACCCCAATCATACCTCATCTAATCTTTTGCCTTTGTCTGCCAATGCCGGTAATTTATGGTCAAACTTGTTAGGCAGCCTTAGAAATGCCTGAAGAAAGACTTGGTTGTGACTTGGCTTCTTTTTGCCCATTCATCCAACAAGTAGCATGTGAATGTCCATATTTATAAATTCTATTCTAAGTGCATTCTCTTTATTGGGGAGAAGAAAATCGAGGTTGAAGAAAGTGGAACTTGGCTTATGTAGTACATCCATGTCTGGCTTAATTAAGAGGCTTGTCTTAATACGATTTGGATCAACCATCAACATGGACATTGTAGCTCGTATTCCCATTTCAGATTATTGCGCTTTTTTAGTTGGCCAAAATTTCCCTGCTAATGCCATAAGTGTAATTGTTGAGCAAACCCATTTCAAGTAGAGGTATTGCACACAATGTCACAATTGTAGATTTTAGTTCCTCAATTGTCATAGCATATGCACTCCAATCCCCATAAAACTTTAAATTTGTGTCTTTTGAAGAAGGGTGTGATTACAAAGCTCCATAATCCTACTCTTCCCATTTACAGGAATAGCTTTCTCCTGCATGAGAGTTCCAGTTCAATCAGACGCCATTTAAAATAGTTTCAATGGAAGAGTTTATTTATTTATTTATTTATTTTTTTGGGGGGGGGGGGGGGTGGGGGGTGAGTGTGTTTTGGTGAGCGATGCATAAGGTCATCTGAAGTAAGATTTTTTTTTTTCTAAGTGCAGGCATCTATTATGTCCAAACATCTTGCAAATTCTGAGAAGCCTGGTAATTATGCAAAGTTGTTTGTTACCTTTTCCTTTAATTATTTTTGTTATTCATTTATATTCTTAAACGCTTTTATGTATTTATGCAGGAGAATGAGTGGACACTTGGATTCTAACAGGGAATCCCTTCTCTCGTCACAAGCTGAGGTCAGTACTTCTCCCCTATGTGAGTTGGATTTTGGAAAATGAATTTCAAATATATATATATATATATATATATATATATATTTTTGGAGTTTCATAATGAGACCAGTGTCTTCAAAACCAGCCAGACTGACCAATATATATTTTCCCATGTCAGTTCCCTTATTGAACTCAAGTACCCTAAGAACCAGAAAGAACCACTTGGCGATCAGGTTGTTTGGTCCACAATCAAGCCATTCGGTTTGGGTTAGATCATGATCCAAATCTATGGCTTGATGGGGAATATTTCTAGAAGGGAGGGGGGAACTTTTGACTTCTTGATTAATGGGCTATTAACTTTTTCCGTCTAACTGATGGTTATTAATGAGCTCCTCATTAATAGACCTTCATATTCTGAAGGTTTAATAGCTTTCCTTAATTTAATCAGTTTTGAAAACTCATCCTTCTTTTTATGAAAATTAATCGATATTGAATCAGAGATAATTGGTAAGTGATTTAGAATTGGTCAACAACTATTAGTTGTCTTTCCAATATAATGTAGCCGTGGGTTAGTTGTCCATATTCCATGAATAAGCATGCAATATGTAACCTATATGCTGACATCATTGGGGTTAACCTAGAGTCCTATAGACTGAATCAACACCATGGTTGAGAAGTCAAATTGGGAAACTTGGCTTACAGAAAAATTATATTGGAATTCTTGGAAGTTCAAATGAGCCAGGTTAGACTGCCGATTGCTCATTTGGGTTGTGAACATTGCTTTGTTCCTGTCTTGGGGAATCCAATCCAGTAAGCATGGAATAGCCCTCCATCGACTTCTGTCATCTAAGGCTCTAATGAGACATCTACGTTTATTAAAATTATGAAACCTAACCATTTGTGTCACACTAACATTGTTCAATCTATGGTTGTCAGGGGGTATTGTAGACGTCAGATCTACAAAAGATTTCAAGGCATTGCATTGGATGGTCTGCCCTTGCCCTGTTCTGTTCCTTAAAAGCAGACAAGCGTGTAAAAATTGTGAAGTTTCTACATTCAGAGTATCAACAATTATGAATTAGTTGGATCATTGTGGAGAGGTGTAGAAGCTGTAATTGGAGTCTGGAGTGTTCTTTGTCAATCCTCAATTGATTTTTGCAAATTTCGTTTATATAGTGCAATTTTACTTATCCAATCCCCACCCCTTATCTGTTCCATATATATTTATAAGTGCATTACAACTAGAGGATTTTGATTTAACTGATTGAAGTATTTGGTGACCCTTTTAAGGTTCTAGTGGAATCAGACTTGGCTGGCTTTGTTACGACAGTCTGGATCACCAACTAGGTATTCCGGCATGATCTTTCTGATATGCAGTGAGGAAAATTTGCTTGTGACTGTCACCCCCCCCCCCCCCTTTTCTTTCTCCCTTTGCTGCTTTAATTTAATTTAATATTTGTTTTCTCTGTGAACTCCAAGTCTCATTAAATACCTTTTTCTTTATTACCAAAAACTGATTTTTTTTTTCTCCTTGAACTCCAAATCACATCAAGGCACTGTTTGATAACGTTTGGCTTTTCACATTTCTGGAAACAAAAACGGATTTTTAATGTTTGATAAACCTGTTTCTCAAAACATTTTTTACAGACTTTATGCCACTAAAAAATCCAATAGTATCATCGGATGCCCAAAAGGGAGAGAGGGTTCGGTTGATTTTTATTAGGTTTAAATAGTTGAGAGATTTATAGGGCAAAACAATCTTTTTTTTTTTTTTTTCCCTTTTAAATCGGAATTGTTTCGTCAAAGTTGTTTCTATAATTGTGAATATGCATAAATTTTGATTTAGGATTTTAGAAATGGGTGAAACGGAACAATTTTATCAAATGCTTTTTAGGTTGTTTTTTTGTTTCTGGGAACTAAAAAAATGCAGAAATGAAACATTGTCAAACGGTACCTAAATGTCCTTCTCCTTGAACTCCAAGTTGCATTAAATGTTTTTTCTCCCTGCAACTTGAGATCATTTATGGAAGTCAAAGAAAAAAAAAAAAAGAAGTCCATATACACTTCACTCACCTTTTGCCTTTTTTTCTAGGGTTGCATGAGAGCCAAATTCTAATGTTCATATTCTCCTTTCTTTGTTCATCTCTCGTGCACACTGTTCTTTTTTCCACTTTCCTTATTGTGAGATACCTTCCTACCCTTGTACATAAATGCAAAGAAAAACTAACCTGCTATTGTACTTCCTTTTGCTCTTGTTGCACATTGATAATTTGCCATATCTTAATGCACCACCAAAAAAAATTTGTCGAACCTCATTTTGATTCCACTATTAGGACGGTTGCACGAATATAAAGAAGAAATTAAACAAATAATCACACACAAATACGAAGAATTTTACATGGTTTGATTTGAATGCCTACATCCACCTAGAGAACTAGAATAATTTTTACTAGTAAAAAAAACACTCAACACTACTCTCATATTCATTATGTGATTTTTAAGTTAATACTTTGAGTTTTTTCTCGCAAAGATGATATATAAGTACCCTAAAAGCGCAAATCCTTATATAAATATAATTTTACACGTGCACATGTAATGGATCCAAAATCCAATGCAAACATATACAAACCCAATAATAACTACTTGCTCTTCACAGAATACAAGATACAAAACCCAAACTTTGAGGAGAAGTTCAATTGGCCGTGGAAATTCTTTACTATTTTATTTGATATTGCAATATTGTGTAATAATCTTAGAATAATTCCCTTTTGGAAGATGGATAGAATATATGTTCTCTTGCTCACTGTCTCATGGTCAACAAAAGACGTGAAAAGATAATATGCAATATAGACTCATATCTTTTATTTGTAATATTCTCTCCAAAACGGAAAATTAATTTTTATAAGGCATAGTATAAAAAGATGTTGAATTGAAGAACTGAAAGTTGTCCTTGCAAGCCTCTTGGTCCATGATATCTATCTATTTGTCCATAGTTTTTGAACAAAGACTCGGTGACGGCTATGCGAAGGCACTCATATGAGCTGGTCTTAGAAACACCATCTTTAGATAAACAACAAGACCTTATTCTTTATACAACAACAATAACAACAATCTCAGCTTTATCCCAACTTAATGGGGTTGGTTATATTGATCCATTCAAAATAAAATAGAAAAAAAAAGTCCAAATAAAAGAGATGCAAAGATGAGAGATGAGAGAAGAAGGGTGGTAATAGAAAGATGAGAGTAGCAGGAAAGATGAACAACCCAATAAGTTAGGAGAATCATAGCTATATGGGGTTAGCTATGTGGATCTTTGCCCTCCAATAGGCTCTATCCAAGGTCATACTTGGGACAAGATTGAGACTATAAATGTCATTTCTCACCATTTCGTCTATGATCATTTTAGGCCTACCCCTAGCTTTTTTAGCTCCTTTATTTTTAATCAGATCACTCTTCCTTACTGAGGGGTCTTAAGGCATCCTTTGAACATGGCCATGCCACCTCAGAAGGAATTCACAGAGATTGTTGATTGGTGCAACTGTACAACTCCAATCAACTCTAATATGCTCATTCCTTACTTTATCCTTCCTAATTTTGCCGCACATCCATCTTAACATCATCATCTCAATTATACATAGCTTCTCTGTATGACACTTCTTAATTTTCCAACACTCTACCCCATACATCATAGCTGGTCGCATAACAGTCCTATAGAAATTTTTCTTAAGCTTTAAAGAGATACGCCAATTACATAACACCTCGAATGCACTTCTCCACTTCATCCATCCTATGATGGGGATATGGATTCCAAAACTTGGAATTGGATCGTTTATGGGCCCGTCCAAGTATTAGTTAACTCAAATCAAAAGGGCTAATGATAGAACTAGTAATTAGACTATCGTTTTCAAAGGGGATGGCAATTCTGTTAATACATAGGAATTTATAAATAGTGGCAAACATGTAATTAATGAGTGTCAAGCGAATAGAATGCCTACATTAGTGGAAAGGGCAAACTTAAAAGTGAATGAAAGAAAGGGACATATTAGAATAAAAGAAGGAAATGGGGCATTACTGGAAATTAACAACTAATATGACCCAAAGGAGAAACCGTGAGAGAGAGATTGAACTTCTTCAACATTTGAAGTTGTTTGCAAGCCATGGAACCAATGGATGGTTCAGAGGAAGAACTCTTTCGATTTTTTATGGTTGGGCTTGAAGTTTCAAGTGAAGGTTCTTACTCCAAAGTCCTGTATGCATGCCCTAATGGTTCCAATAATTAGCAACCATGGGAGATACAACACTCTACAATCAAATCTGGGTGGTAGCTTTAGAAACCTGAGTTGTAGGTTTCATTTCTTACAACAGGGGCTGCTTCTGGCCAATAAAAAACTGCAGATGGGTCGCCTTACTAAGGTGAAGCTATCCCCTAAGTGTGAAGCTGAAGGGTCTTGTTTTGGGAAGATCCCTTAGTTTCTTTGGGTTGTGAGGTGCCGCCCAGAACAGAGCAGTTCTAGAGAAGGAGCAAATTCAGTAGGAAAAGTAAGGAAGAAGAAGAAAATCAAAGAAGGAAGGGGAGATTTGCAGGCCTGTCGGTAGCCATGGTTCAGCCAAAACTTCAACATAATTTCAATTCTTCCAAAAATTTTGTAACCTTCACCATTACATGGCTATATAAAGAAAAATCAAAGCATAACATTGAAAGCTAATTAAAATGGAAACTAACCTAATTTAGCAACAAATTGAATTTTCCTACTAACTTGACCACACCCTACATAAACAATAAAGGAAACAAATCAAAGTATTAAATTATTCCCAAATCATCCCAAGCCCAACTGCATCAACTCTCTCAATCTTAAAAGAACTTGACTTTGTCAAGTTAGGTCGTGCTCCTAAGATACCCTTGTAAATTACTCATCGATGAGGTGGCACATATCATGCAGGAGATGATGGGAACATAACTCTAAGAGGAGGGAGAGTAGGCTGACATGCCACTAGAGTAGGAGTCAGTCGCCGACTTGGCATGTCTGATAATGTGTGTGGCTTCATTAAGGATATACAACCTCCTTGCTTCACTTTGATGGTGTTCCATGCACCATCATAGAGAATACCTGTATATTGTTGCCAAGGTCGCCCTAGAAGAATATCATAGTGCACCAATGGCACGACCAAGCAAGATACATGGTATTGTAATGGCCCAAACTGTAGATGTATTCGAATAACAACAATAGTCTCGTCTTGAGCTGTGGGTCTAAAACCTTGCATGTGAATCTTCTTAAAAAGTTTCTTCTGTGGAAGGTTGTTTTCGAACAAATTCAACAGAAAATTTTCTTCTGCCCTGGTATAAAAAATTGTATGAATGTCAGTAGAATCGAAACCGTGCAGGGGAGTATCTTTTTGTCCGAAGAGAGGAACCATATCAACTAGTCTGTTTGAGAAGGATGTAAGACTAATGGAATGAGTTTCGATATCATCATCATCATAGTCAATATCTTCTGCATTGAAGGTATAAAGATGTAAATCAGGATCAACATCATCATTCTTTTCTATCGGTTGCTTCTCCGCTACATTCACAGAACGAGTCTTATTAGGGCATTTATTGGAGTAGTGACCATTTTCGCCACAATTATGATATTTGATGTTCTTCACCTAATCACTATCCTTATTGAATTTTGATTTTTTACTTAAACTTTACGAGATTCAGGTTTCCTTACCTCCATATGTGGTGGAGGTCTATAAATTGAAGAAGTCTTGATCATTCTCTTCCAAAAAATGGACTTCTCTTTAGTTGTCTTGACATGAGCTGCTGCCACATCAACGAACTTGAAATCAGGTTGAGCTATGCGTAGCAGAACAACAGGTTGTCTTGTGCAAGTAAGGATGTGCACTTCCTTCCCTGATCTTTGATATGGCTGTTACGGTGGCTAGAAATTGTTTTAACGATAGTTAGACCAATGCTTGGAATAATTAATAAATTCCTTTGTTCCAAGGCCAGATGGTTTACCTTCTTGTTCCAGTAGTTCAGCTCGTAGAAATGGTATCTCTTATTTTAGTGATAGGCAAGCCTAACCCAACTTGAGTGGTAATGAGGGGAGCTTGCTCTAGTTGACAAATGTAGGTAGAACGTATTGATCCACTTCTTCAAAAGATGAGAGTGTTAGCCAATTCGAGTCAGATCTTAGTACTTAGCCCACTGATATATCGCATCACCCATTGCTAGTCTATTTCCTGAAGTCAATTCCTTGATGATAGTTTGTGGAATTCGAGGGTGTAGGTATCCACATGCTAGCAGCCTTGTTGAAAATTAAACAATTTATGAAACATCACCTTCTCATAATTAAGAGAAACAAATTTCTCATTCAGAATCTGCTTCATAACCTCTCAATTGATAATGGGTCCAAGTCTTCTGACAAACCTTGCATGTGCATCTCACTATAAACATGCATACCCAATAAGCTTGGTGATGATGAGTTCACAGTTCTTCTTATCCGCAAGAGATTTATAAGTAAAATTTCTCTCCACTTGGGTAAGCCAGTCAAGGAATTCTTTAGGTCCATTTTCACTATTGAATTCTGGAACCTCAACTTTGATTCCATAATATCTGTCCGAAAATTACCGAGTAGCATCTTGGTGTATAACATGATCACGTTGTATTTTGTGAGGTGTATCTTTGATCCGTAGCACATTAAATTGAGGAGGTGGTGCAAATGGTCTTTCGTCAACTCGCGTTTCAAATCTTTGCATAAAGGCAAAAATTTTAGTGAGGGCACCTTGAGTCTCGTCCATGAACTTATCATATTTTACCTCATTCTTCTCAACCATCACATTAGTTTTCTGTTGACTCTAAAATATCTCACGATACAATTTGTGCAACTCAACATTGGTGACATGATTTGTCATGGTTAGAAAATTGTAGAAAATTTGATTTGATACCACTTGATGGGGATATGAATTCTAAAACTTGGAACCGGATTGTTTATGGGCACGCCCAAGTATTAGATAACTCAAATCAAAGGGCTAATGGCAGAACTAGTAATTAGACTCTCGTTTTCAAAGAGGATGGTAATTCTGTTAATACATAGGAATTTCTAAATAGTGGTAAACTTGTAATTAATGGGTGTTAAGTGAATAAAATGCCTACGTTAGTGAAAAAGGAAAACTTAGAAGTGACTGAAAGAAAGGGACATATTAGAATAAAAGAAGGAAATGGGGCATTACTGGAAATTAGCAACTAATAAGACCTAAAAGAGAAACTGTGAGAGAGAGGTTAAACTTCTTCAACCTTTGAAGTTGTTTGCAGGCCATAGAACCAATGGAAGGTTTAGAAGAACAACTCTTTCGATTTCTGATGGCTGGGCTTCAAGTGAAGGTTCCTACTCCAAAGTCCTGTATGGATGCCCTAATGGTTCCGATAATTAGCAATCATGGGAGATGTAACCCTCTACTATTAGATCTAGGCGGTAGCTTTAGAAATCTGAGTTGTAGGTTTCCTTTCTCACAACAGGGGCTGCTTCTGGTTAAGAAAAACTTACAGATGGGTCGACTTATTGAGGTGAAGCTATCCCCCAAGTGTGAATCCGAAGGGTCTTGTGTCAAGAAGATCCCTTTGTTTCTTTGGGTTGTGAGGTGCCACCCAGAACAGAGCAGTTCTAGAGAAGGAAAAAAACATAGCAAGAAAAGTAAAGAAGAAGACGATCAAAGAAGGAAGGAGGGATTTGTAGGCCTGTCGGCAGCCATGGTTCAGCCAAAACTTCAATCTAATTTCAATTCTTCCAAAATTCTGTAATCTTCACCGTTACATGCTATATAAAGAAAAATCAAAGCATAACACTAGAAGCTAATTAAAGTGGAAACTAACCTAAATTAGAAACTGAAATAAAAATTGAATCTTTCTAGTAACTTGACCACACCTTACACTAACAATAAAGGAAACAAATCGAAATACTAAATTATTTCCAAATCATCCAACGCCCAACTACATCATCCCACTTTAATTCTTTGTGAAACATCATCTTCTATGTTGCATTTTTTATTTATGATTGATTCCAGATATCTAAAATTGTCACTTTGAGGAATCTCTCTTTCCTTAATTTTTTTCATTTCATTGTCCATTATAGAGTAGCTAAAGTTACACACCATATACTTTTTCTCCGACCAACTAATCTTAAAGTCTGTTATTTTCAAAGTAGATCTCCATAGGTCCAATCACTTAGCATTAATCCCTACTTTAGTCTCATCCACTTAAACGATATCATCGGCGATGAGCATACACTAGGAAACCTCATCTAGAATGCTCTTGCTTAACTCATCCATGATAAATGCAAATAAATAGGAGCTTAAGACCAATCTTTGATGTAAGGTAATTGAGAATTCCTTGCCTTGATCTTCCTACAAATCTTGCACTAGTCACCACACCGTCATAATTATATCTGCAGAAGTACTATATACATCTCTATTTTATTAGGACATGCCAGATTAAATCTTTAGGAACTATGTCACATGATTTTTCTAGGTCAATGAAAACCATACGTAGATCTTTTTTGTGGGCTCTATAACTTTATAATATGGAGATTCTTTTTGTGGATTCTATAACTTTATAATAGACAACATGACCTCTATTTTCATTAGATTTTAATGTATTGATTAAGTGGAATAGTTATCTCTCTCTCTCTCTCTCTCTCTCTCTCTCTCACACACACACACACACACACACACACACACACACACACTTGGGTATTTATTTAAAAGAATTACCACCAGCAGAATCAGGTCCAACCTAATTGGCTGGACCATTAGTTGTACTGCAAGAACCAATCCAGACATGTAGGCCATGTTTGGTAACATTTCGGTTCTACAGAAGTATTTTTCTTTTGTTTTTGTTTTGGAGTACTTCCACGAGTTAAAAAACCCTTCGATGGCATCATAAGAAGAATTCACAGTAAAATAAACACTAAAAAAAGATGTAGAAAATGAATGATAATCACAAACGATCACAAAATCACACAAACACATAAAAATATTTATTGCCTACATCCGTAGTGAGATGAGATTGGCCATGTAAAGATCTTGAAATGGTATGTTAATATCTATTTCTGTGTTCTTAGAAATATAACCCACTAGGGGTGTAAGTTTAGCCCTGACGATCCGAACCCGCCCTAATCCGCCCTGAGCCTGAACCTTGTCTAACCTAGGGGTGTCAATTCGTGGCCCGAACCGACTAAACCGATCGGGACCGACCGTTTATAGACCGGCCCGGCCTGGACTGTTTATTAAACGTGTCGAGCTTGAGCCCGGCCCGTTTATAAATGGTCGGTCTCGATTTTCTACTTGGACCGTTTGGCGCCCGACCGAGACCGGCCTATTGTGCACCGACTTGGCCCGACCCTTTAAAGATTGTAGAATACCTATTTTACCCCCAAATTAAAGAATAAAAACTAAAAAGTAAAGACATGTTCACATTTTAAATAATGGTTATATTTGGTATCATTTATTGATTTATTTTCTTTTTTTTGGGCTTGCATGAGTGGGCTGGAATATAAGAGCACATTTTAAAGAGGGCCCGTTTAAAAACGGTTAAAGTTCGTTTAACATTAAACATGTCCGTAGCCCGGTTAAGGCCCGACTAAAGCCAGATTAAGGTAGCCTGATTATAGCCCAAGGTCGACTGACCGAATATAAAATGTACCATGCCCTCAATAACTAAGCCCGATTAGTTAAATGGGCGGATACGATGTAGCCTTTGAAAGTCTTCAAGCTCGATTAAGCCCGATCGAAACCAGACCGGACCGATCGGTTGACACCCCTAGTCTAACCCAACTATGAGGGTCAACCCGACCCAACCCGACCCAACCCTGTGTGGGGTTGGGCCGGGCTGGGGTTGAGGCATAGAAAACCCAGCCCGACCCTAACCCGCCCTGAGTCTAACCCTGATTATTATTGTGTTTAATTAATAATGTTTTTTCATCCTAGTATACACTATTTGACTATATAATGTATTTTTAAACCCTAACGCCCTAACCCCTCTGCTCTTTCCAAATGCAAAAATTGCAGAAAGTAGAAACAAGAAATCCTTGAGGCCTTGGAATTTGCATTCACTTTTGAGTTCTCTATTTTAGTAAATGGAATTATTGAAATTTAGAATTACTATTTTTTTATGCTAGAACATTGCACATATTGATAGGAAATAAATCCACCTGCCTAATATTTTGGGTTGGGCTTAGCCCATTTGGGGATTTGGCGATAATTCTCAACCTGGACTTTCATTGTGGCCAAGATTTAACTCAGCCCATAATGCCATTTCCTCTTGTTGTATGAATGAAGAAAGTAACCAAAACAAGACAAGGAAGCTTTCCTAAGATTTTGAAAAACCGACAAGATATCTTCATTAGAAGAAGAGACCCTTTCTCTTTATACTCTTAACACATGCCGGCACTTCAAGGAATTTAGGGGGCAGAGGGTCAGTTACAGTCAATGTTTTTTAGAGTTTGAAGGTAGCAGAGTGGTTTGAAAAATTAGAATTAGAATTAGAATTGGAATTGAATCATACTTATTGGAATGCGATTCTATTAAGAAGACTAGCTAGGGTCAACCCGACCCAACCCGGCCCAACCTTGAGCCCTGTAGGGTTGGGCTTGAGCATGAATCCGGTAGGGTTGGGTTAGGGTTTTAAGAAACCCGACCCAACCCGGCCCTGTTTCACCCCTATAACCCACCTTTCATTATTTTCCAATAATGGTTGCCCATTAAAGCCATCACAACACGGTAGAGAAGATGAGAAAGATGTCATTTTTAAGACTTTATCGACTAACTGCACTTACTATATATCAATTTTGGAATGGTATTGGATTTATGAAAGAAAGTAATAAATCAATTTTGAGAAAGCTGAGAGAAACAACACAAGAAATCCAAGCCAATTATTTTGCTATTTTCAAGAAGCAAAAGCAACATCAGGGTTCCTCACACAGTCCCAATGGCTCAAAGTACTGCATCTCCCTTCACAACCCTTTACAGATACACTCCACAAATAGTCCTCTCCACCCTTGAAATCTCTCCTCTTATCCTCTTTAAATCCACGACCCAACCACCCTGCAAGGTGAACCCCTTCAATGAAAATCCCACTTCCTTCTGCCTGCCTAATAGATGCTTCAACTAGTCCAATCATGATCTCCCCAAAAGCTTCATTCCCTTTCTCTTCATCTCTCATTTGTATTAGCATCACAACTACTACACATTCCCTTAATCTCTTCTCCCAAATCCCCTTCTTAGCTTTTTCTTTTCTACCCATTTGGATTCTCATCCCCTCCAAAACCAGAATTTCAAATTTCTCTATGGCATCAAACACAATGGTCTCCATGAAACCCTTTCCAGAACTTTCATTGATCTTCTTTCCATGATCCCCACATAGATCACACATTGGCAAAGATTTCAGCAACCATTGATGCAGATTGTTGGTCCCCATCAATGCCATCCTCTTTAAAACCTGCAAAAAACATTTAATTTCACATTAAAGCGAAGGAAAAAAAAAAAAAAAAATGAATGGAATTCAAAATATATAGTGTATTATGAATAATCTCCAATAGACCTGCAAAATGTCTGACCCGACCTCTACCGGAATGATTGCCGGCGCTGATAATTGTATGACTAGTTTACGCCGGGCTGTAACCAACCTCATAGTTCTATAGATGTAACCACCATGAGCCATTCTCAAGAGCTCTGTTCTCAAGCAACTTTCGTTAGTCCTTTCCATCTTAAGCTCAGATGGGCATGACCCATTTTTTTTGTCTAGACAATCTCGAAGTAACTTTTCAGTATTTAGCCACTTATCAAGTTGAATAAGCTCATTTTCCAATTGTTGGGCTCTTCTCCAGTAGATTCTTGCAGCTTCTCTGCCATCTCTTGAGCAAATTGAAGAGGGTTGTTGAGAAGTAGGGTTATGGTGAGACTTGTTTTGAGGAGTTGATGAAGAGGGTCTTTGCTTTGAAATTATTGGGATGGAATCTGGTGAAGGAGGATAGGTTTTGGACTGTGAAAGATGATTGCCACAATTGAGAAAGAATGATCTGAATCCTGAACAGTCAGTGGAGACCACTAAGGCTGAAGAAAGAGGTTTCTTCTTGCTTGACATTGCCATGATCTCCAACAGGAACAGAGACTAAGTGCTTCTTCTTCTACTTCCACTGCTGTTTGAGATTTTGAATGGAAGAGATATGTGAAGGGTCGATAGTATATATCTTCAGGAATGATTTAGTTCATGGTTGTTAGAGTACGATTCAGTATTTGAATTTGAATTTCATTCATGGAGTTCAGGTTTCATGCCAACGGCTAATGCGTGAAGGAAGGAAGTTAGTTTCTTTTAGTTCCATAGGTACGTTGCTTTCATTCGAGTTACATGTACAGTCATACTATTAGTGGGCCGTTAGAATGTAGTTTGCAACTCGGATGGGTTAAGGCCCAATGGGCTTTTTCTTTACTCTGCAGCTCCACGTACCAATACAGTACAGAACGGAATCACGCTTTGTAGGACTTGAACCTACGACATTGGGTTTTGGAGACCCACGTTCTAGCAAATTGAACTAAGAGCACTTTCTTATCACAAAGAAAATCGTAAAGAAAAGGATTTTTTTTTTCCCAATACACCTAGTTGAGTTTCTCAACCCTTCAGTTCTATTTCTCGATGGGGGCAGGGAAGGGGTATAACTCACTAGCAGTAGTGTCACCTTAAGTGGTGAAGTCAAAAGTTGAGCCTGATTTACCAAACCTGATGTAAGTTCTCTATTTGTCTTACCACAAGTAGCCGCTGTGATCGAATGAGAATGGGATTAAAGGCTTGTATACCAATTAGATTATTAATTATGTACATATTGTTACCCAATAGTATTAAATGGAAACTGAAAATACTATCCTTTATCTTTTTAAATATTTTAGTTGGATTCTCACCAATGTTCACGTTACTCAAGCCGACCTTCTCGCTTCCGCTTTGTCCGCACCTGTTCGCGTGGGGGATAAATAAATTAATCAAATTCCGAGTGGGAGTCAAACTTCCATTCATCCATATATTGAGAAAAAGGATCTCTTGTTTCTAGTTTCCATTCCCATGAGAATGAATACTATAATTCAAATTTCTAAGCCAGGCATGAATACAAGATAGATAACTCCATCTCATTGTTTGTCTTTTCAGAAAGTAATGCGAAATGTAATCCCTGATCCAATTAAGTTCCAAATTAGAATTGATTAATTTATTTGAATAGAAAAAAATAAATAAAAATAGTACATATAAATTCAAATGGTTTTGTACACCAGATTAAAAGGTCTGGTATTATTATTACTGATTGGTAAAATCCATATCTGTAGAAAATAAATAAATATAGGAGAAGAATTCTTTATATGGTAAAAAATTCATTTATCTTGATTATGTCACAGAGTAAATCCGTATTTAATTTATATTCGTAATTGATTAGTGGATTTGTATTCTAATATCGGATTTCGGAAAACACTCGAATCCATTTGAAAACTTATTGGATGTGGGTACAGATATTTCAATTTCAAATCGATTACTATTCAACTCATTTAAGCTTGATCATACTCTACAGAGGTGTCATTCAGACACTCACTTTAGAAAGAGGTGTTATGTCAAATCCATGGTGCTAGGCTGGTAACACAGGCAATTGTAATTTAACCATGTGGTGGGTTGTGTGGCCATTCGAAATGTTTGTTTGATAGATCACCTGTTTCCTTGCATAGAGGTAAAATTTCAATATCCAACTATGACCAACTTTTAGTAGACTTCCACAGTGTAATTGAACCTTTCACCATTTAAAAAAAAAAAAATATATATATATATATATATATAAACCATTGAACTATTTTTCTCATTTTTGCTTCTTCTTCTTCAACATTTTAGCCAATCTTTGATCGTGATTTTGCCACATGTTTTAATATATTACGATTGGAATTTTACATATGGATAGGGGGTCTGTAGATTTTTTCTGAAGCCAAAATTTGAGGAAAAATGTGTTTTATAATATATATATATATATATTAATTTTTTATTTTTAATGAATGCTATATATTCATGAAGAGCATAAGAACAGGTGGGTATTTTCAGGGTCATGAGAACAAATACGACAGAGGGGGGGGGGCGGACATTGATATGCTTTTAGCTGAGGAGGCGCAGGTTGGGAGGGATTGGGTGAGGGTACATCAAACAATAAAAGTATAAAACTACGCTTAGGGATATGATTCTTGAATCAAACAATGCAATGCCAAGGGACGAGGGGGGGGGGGG